>NC_088326.1:914090-1217121 GCF_910592395.1 Lineus longissimus
GTCGCTGGCCTTTTTAGGTGAACTACGTGGATCATATTACTTAACGGCAACATGATGGTTTAAGCCAACAAATGTACAAGAAGTGTCGATCTGAACATTCTATCTATAAGACAGTATTGCTGTATTTGAACTTTCAAGATGATTTCGGATTTACTAGCAGAAGCAGTTGTGTGATCTAGGTTTATTTTGCCAACGTTTGGTGCCAAATAGCTAGATACAAGAGGTAGTGATAGTTATAAACAATTGTCAGAAATGATATTCATAGTAGGCAGGCTGAAAAAAGTCTGTATGTTTTATGGCTTCGTTGTGGAAGCTTGATCAGTTACTGTAGATGCTTGTTCATATAACCTTTGTCTAAAAGCGTTGATGTACCGGACGTTTTGGACTCTTTTGAAATGCATACACTACATATTCAGCAGCACTTGAAAATTGTTATGCACCAGTAAAGTCCTTATCCATCAGCACCTTTCTTTGCTGCCGAATTCTCAAAATTTAAGCAGTTGAGTAAACTCCTGGTTATGGCAACATCACCTCCATGAAACATTGAAATAGCGTGCAGAGAAAAACCTTGTACAGGGTAGCCCAAAAAAGAGTCCTATAGCAAGAAATTAGGACAGGACATATTTTTGAGATGCCCTGTATTGTAAATAAAAGAATAAGAGTGATATTTGCATTAAATATTTTGTTACTTTGTTAAATAAAAGAAATGTTACAAATCTGATATCAAATATTTGTTTCTTTTGCCCTGATGCAATCGTCTCGGGGCGATTCTCTGAAGGCTGCTAAGATCTGATCAGGTAACCTCCTGTTCCCCTCCTGACATCATTAAAGACGGAGAACAGAGATCTAGGAGACTCTTTCTTATTCTCGCCATCCGTTTCAGAACTGTCCAAAACGTGAAATGTTCATTTGATTGGTCATTCACATGTGGGACACATCACCGAGACAAATCCAGCAAGAATATCTTTCAAATGTCCAAACATTTCTGTCTCTGTCTCGAATATTCCATCAGACATATCCTAGCATCCTGTTCCCTGTCCCTCTATCATCTTGGTTTGGCCTTTTTCATCTGCAAAAAGGATGCAAAAAACCATTACTGTAAAGCGTTTTGACTTGTATTCATGACATCATTCAGCTTAAGGACAACCCTGGCAGTTAGGTGTCACATTAATGCTAAACAATCCAATGCAAGAAGGTAAATTTAAAAAGTCACAACCCAACATTATCAAATGACCAGCTGGAAGGTCATGCAACCGAATATATAGCCAGCTGGAAGAGGGAACTAACAGGATCCATAACCAACTGGAAGAGTGGTCTCGATTGGCTACTTACGGCTTCCCCGAAACAGTTCTTCAGAGCTTCAAACTCTTTCCCGCATTCGTGCTTCTGCACATCACTTGACTTTGTCACAACGCACCTGGCATATCCTGTGATCTGAAAAAAGAAGGAGGCATTTGACCTTGGGTAGGACATTTCACTTCAATTGATAAAAAGCTGCCACTTTCAATTGGAATGCCAATCCCTTTTTCTCTTGCCTTGGGCTCCAGGAACGAGTTTACTATCCCCGATCACGGCCCAAAAGGTCATCAATGGGCTCCACACGTGACACCGGCATAGGCCTATGGTATTGATGACAAAAACTGAGCTCACAACCTTGATTTGCTGGCGCCATGGCGAAGACCAACGGTATCTCTGGTTCTTCATCCACTCCCCAAGAATGTTGACTGGTAGCAACCCACCTGGCACCAGGAGACAAACAGGCGTAGGCCTATGGATCAAGATTTGGACATGAAGGTGAGGCCTTTTTTGGGGTCACCCTGTGACCTGTCACTGTCCGCACATTTCATGTCTGTGGAATTAATTACCTGGGGCTGACACTCAGCTAAATACGTTGGGAAACTTCTAAGTTTATTTCTGGCGTTCCTCGTGGCTGAAACACCGCGATCCATGCGTCTGAAAACGATATTTTGGTGATAAAATAAGAGTGGTGAGGAATTTTTATTTGTCAATGTCATAAATCGTTACACTCTCCTGGTCGCTTTTATATACACACGTGACATTCTTACATAGTCAGTCTCCGATAACGGCGATAACGCTGATCACCATTGACGAGGCTTGGAGAATGCGATTTATTTTTCACACCAGGTGACGCCATTTTGTTTCCCATATTTGGTATAATTTATGCCGCAGCGTCATTGCATGTAGGATTTTACGTAGATCGACATATGTCTGCAGACTGGGGGTTTTCTCATGAGTCAATAGAATCTGAGGTCTGGAATTAGGGGACCATATCAGCAGTTGCTTTCAGCCAACTTCTGTATTAAAATTAAGATCTGGAATTAGGGGACCATCTCAACAGTTGCCATGTGATTTTCACACTAAAAAATAAGAGGCCATTTCAGGTATATGCGAAACGGTAGAACAAAAATTATCTAGGCCGTTGTGCAAACAGGCTTTGCGATACACCACGAGTTGGGGTGTAGGCCTAAATTCCTTTAACTGTGAACCAAGTGCATCCACTGGCACGCTACATGTATGTGTGACTCGCACGGATTTAGCACGTAGGGCCTACATGATGCTAATCAGCTAGGATGTATCTTGTGACCAGGACTGTAGTAATAAACATTTGCCTGAAAACATTTATATTTGGCCTAACAACACCTGTTTAGAATGTCAAAGAGGCCGGTATTTTCACTTAACATCAAGAGACAGAGGAGAACTGTCAAGGTGGGTGTTTGATATACAATGGTTTTCTGTTCCCTGAGTTTCTTCATTCTGTTATCTTCAATTATATTTACCCATGTCATTCAGCACTTTTTATCATGAAATGCTGCCTTTGAAACGAACCCAACCTTGCCGGCCAATCAACCAGGCGCACGAGGCACAACAGGCCGATACAATATACATGTTCTGTATTAAGTACGTCATCTGTCATGCACACCCAAAAAAAATCTTCCTGCAAGATGATTCACAGGTAATTCAAATATAAAACAAACTTTGAAAAAAAGTTGGCGCAAAGCAACTACTGATAAACCTTAGATTCTATTGACTCATGAGAAAACCCCCAGTCTGCAGACTGCGGCATGCATTTTTTGCCCGCTGAAATTCTTACATAGGCCTACGCAGTTAGATTTCGCATTGGATTTGAAGACACAACTTTGCTGTTTCCAGATAGGCCTAAGCTAAAATGACTGAGGCATGGTATATGGATGACTCATTGGAAGATCAGCGTCTTCCGCACCGACTGGACCCCCCACAACCCGTCTCATATGATGGTTTGAAGAAGATCGGAGTGCTATATTGGAAGGTTAGTAGAGAGTTACATTGTCATTAGTACTACGGGTCCGCTCTCTAGATACATGGGCACATTGATCTTTTTCGAAGAAGTTTGTTTGTGCGCTGACCAGTCATGCGTTTCTCCTGGAACGAAGGGTCACCGTGGCTTAAGGCAGTGTCAAAAGTCGGCTTACACCCTCTATAAAATCATCTTCTCCTCAGTTGAACCCGAAAACATTCAAGGAGGATGGGACGTTGGACAAGATCAGGAAAGACCGAGGTTACACGTATGAAGACTGCATCGAGTGTCACCCGGAGAAAATGGAAAACTACGACGCCAAGGTTTGTGAGTTTCTTGCTGCAAATCTAACTTTAAGTAAACATTGGTGTTATGACCGCTGGATTTAATGGTGTGGGAGACAACAATGAGAGAAGTTTTAAAAACTCATTAACCTCCCATCCCTTTAGTCGAGTGAATTTGAATATGATTGAAAAAATGTAAATATCATTGCTGTTCCTTTCCAGTTGAAGATGTTCTTTGAAGAGCATCTCCACACAGACGAGGAGATCCGTTTCATTGCTGATGGCAGCGGATACTTTGATGTCCGAGATGCTGACAATCGATGGATCCGCATCAAATGTTGTCCTGGGGATTTGATCATCTTGCCCGCTGGAATTTATCATCGGTTCACACTTGATGAGAAGGTAAGTTGTCAATAGCATTCCGCGACGTTACTATTTATAGCTCACAAGGTCATTTGAATAAGATATTGATGACGTTTTAGTCACGTGACAGTCGGACATCGACACTTATTTCTACGCATTTGAGCTTATTTCAAAGTCAATTATCTTTGACCCTGCATTGTTTTTAGCATGAATGATACCATAGAGTCAGAGAGAGAAATATTCAAAACAATTATGGAGTATTTCCAACACTCGGACATGTGCCAGATTGAATCTAACTGCCCAAGTTAGAAAGCCTGAATCCATTACGAAACCGCATGTTTGTCCGACATTGCCTGTAATTCAGCGATGGGGAAATAGAGGGCAGCAGCTGCAGTCATTATCGCGGAAAGCTATTTGTAGTCGAAGGTCGCAGCACTGTGCCGAAAGTTTTTTACTCCGGGGAAATTAAATCATGTTTAGCATCTCTGTATTTTTGATTCTCATTCACATTATGCAATACATTTACTCGATATTTTCCGTGGTTTCCAGGACTACATCAAAGCGATGAGATTGTTCATCGGGGAACCAGTCTGGAAGGCTCACAACCGTCCCGCTGACGATATGGAGTGCAGAAAACAATACGTCAAGGATCTCCAGTCCACAGAGAGCTAAAGGGAGTGCCACTAGCTCACGTTATGTGTTATATGATTCTTCTTGGATCTGGTGGTGGACTTTTGAAATACAGTAGAACCTCTCTTAGCGGACACTTTTCTATTAAGGACACTATTTTTGGTCCCAAATTGGTGTCAGTCCGGAGGGTGTCTTTAAATAGGGAGGTTCTACATCTACTCATCTGATTATGACTTTGTGAATTTATGCAATAACTTTTTCTAATGATGCAATTCATATTCTTCTGGGGTTGGTGGTGGACTCGACCTCGATTCAGATGGTAGGTTCTAAACCTTAGGACGCTCCAAAACCATGAAACCACCCATTTGTTAAGTTTATATATATATACATATTTTAGTGAAAACTTCATGTGCGTTTATACTAGACCATATGTGTGGGTTTAATTAGGCCCATCAATATTCCAGCTTGTGTCATTATCATTCATCAGTGCTGGTATCATTTAAAGGTCTTGTGTTAATTGTATTTCCTTGTGGTTCAGTTAAATAGATTGCCGTAGTGCAGTTGGTATGCACCCTAATTAGCTAAAACTTGGCATTGCCCTTGTGTAGACAGATATACAAATACTACACATACCAAGTTTCAACAAAATTGCCTTTACAATAACTGCACAATAACTGCCTTTCCATTTTCCTGGACCACCAGTAATTACGAGCGGCATGCCCCTTTAATAGATACTCATCCCCAACGATTCCACTATATACTGGTTGTTATGACCTCATTATGCATGTATGATGTAAGGCTTCTCATTGCAGTGGACAGATGGTGTACACATAACGATGAGAATCAATAAAATCCAATTTCATGAATGAATGAAAAACACATTTGTTTGATTATTGAGACATCTTTATTCACCGCAGCTAAAGGAGGATGCATCCTAAAGAGGTCGCCTCCAAATACCACAGCCTCGAGAAGAGAAGCGTAATCTTTCTGCAAGTTTTATAAAGTCCTACACATGAGGACGATGCAACAGACACAACTCAGAAAAATAGTAGTACGACATATTCTGTGCCTATAAGTCTGCAAAGGACGAGTATCTCCTCAAGGGTGTTGTTGTTACAGATCTACCCAGGCGTCATCTGAAAGGGGTGTAGCACCATAGAGTACAATTTTGCCCTATTTCACCCTAACTTGGCCAATAAACCAAATGTATAAATTGTAAGTTACATACAAGGTTTACATGATGCTCAGGTCAACCAGGGTGAACCAAGTCTATGTCTACAGTGCTGCCCTCTTTTATTCTTGAACCAAACTACATTTACGCTTTGTAACGGCAGGTCGGATCAAAACGAAACTACCGCTAATGGACTTGTTGATGTCCTAGTAGCCTGCACGCAAAATTTCAGCTCAATATTCCCACTGGAAAGTGGTTTTCCAGACATAGTCAAAATTTGGGCATTTTTTTGGATGAGATGTTTGAAATTTCAGTTTTTACCTTGGATCCAGGTCAAAAATATTTTACAATGTACACCAATGGATAGGTTTTAAAAACACCTAAGGCCTGGGACGAGGTAAAAAACACTGTTTTAGAGGGGGGTCAGCATTCGCAAACGATAAATGATATGAAGTCGAAAATGCTCGGGATCTCAAGAGAGAGAGAAGAACATTCCATTTTAGTCGCTAAAATTTCGATATCATCGCTAGTTTCATGAGAATTGCCTTATATCGAAAAACGATATTTTGACCCTAATATCAAAACCGTTGGCCGTTTTAAAATTTTTCTAAATTCCATGGTTAGGTATATGAACCACCATCCTGTTTTGAGATCAGGAGTGAAAAATCTGATTAACCCATTGAGTATCATGAGACTGCAGTTTCGAACAAAAGTCAAAATATCACGATTTTTTAAAACAATTTCTAAACATTTTTGATATCATTTGACAAAGTGTTATCAGACCTACCAAAAGCCATCGAGAAATTCCAGGATTTTCATATGGGGAATCAATGAATTTAGTTTTTCGCATTTCGTGATATTTGGCTAAAGGTGATACCTTGTAATTATCTCAATCGAACAAAACGTGTTTTGGCCTCTTGGTCACCTTCCAAAGGTACTGCTTGCCAAAATTTAGCAGAAAATTCCCACTGCTTCATGGTTTTCTAAAATCTGGGCAAAATTCAGCTAAAAGTTGAAAAATAAGCCTTGGATCCAGGTTTTACACGCTGTCAAATGAGCAGCACTACTTAGGGTATAAAAACACAATAACCTGGATACAAGGTATTTTTGAAGTGGTCAGCATTCGCGAACGCTTCAAAGTATCGAGTTGAAATTTTGGTTGATGCAACATTGGTCCAAAAACTGAGTGCCGGTATTAGTGAAATTTGTACATTGTTGCTGGTTTGGTGATAATAGCAGAATATCGAAAAAATGATATTTTGGACATAATTATCGTCAAAACCACAAGCTTTTTTCAAACTTTTCAAAGTGCTTTGGGGAGATATAGTTTATTCAAATCAGTTTCAAGATTTTGAGTCAGTGTATGGTACGTCTCTCATTCTTTTGGTACTGAAAGCGTCTCCATTTGGGAGGTTGTGCCAGGCACTGTGATGTCTCCAATACACCAATTGGGTCAAGGACGCTGGTTTCAAGACAAGATAATGAAAGACAAGCTTCGAAGCAAACCATTGATATGGACACACGTTATATGTAGACACATGAATACGTCTCATCATCACACTAGAAAGGGAGGAAACACCAGGTACAACCAGTGTCTCTAAAACTGTTGACAAGCGTCTCCAAGATTGTACAACCAGGCATTTCAAGGCGACAGAGTATTGGCTTGTCTCAAGAACAACCATGTTACAGAGACACTGCATTTGCCGATAAGGTGGCACAGAGCCTTTTTCCTTGTATATTTCACCAGAAGTGTCCTTTCTCTTCAACTGAATTTCCAAACCCTCCATATATCTTAGACTTAGAGCCTTCTTCTGACAAGACCATCGAGGACAGACATCACGAAAGACAACAGACGCCTTTTTTCATGTTTAAAAGTAGTTTATTGTACATATTTGCAACATGCTACAGCTAGCGATAGACTGCTCAATGAACCGAGAGGTACTGATGATAAGCCAAGAGGTATCGAGGACAACAACTCTCACCAACTTAAAATCATCATGAGGTTAAGCAGATGATGTTAATTCTTTTAATTCTGTCAAATACTGAAGAATTTGATGCAACCTTTGAAGAAAAGTTCATCATATTATTGCTCTCCACAAGACGTCGGGTTAACCAAACTATAACCCAAATTGTTTGTTGGTTTCTAACGTCGTGTATGGACAAGGCTCAATCTTCGTTTACATTTCAAGTGTGCACCATGATGTACAAATTTAGGCTCTACGACTGTAACTGGATGCTGTGGTGATTGTTAAGTTGTCCCCGATCTATCAAGGGTTAATTAAATGCACTTTATTTACATGAACATGAAAAAGCACAGAAACGATACCTACCAATCTTAATGCAATTTGGAAATTTCATATCTAATCACTCAATTTTAGTATTGATTAAATTTGTTTGACAAAATCATTCACAAATGTACATTTTGAGGTCAGACAGTTTTATCATTCTGACTCAATGTACTTGTACAATGTCCGATATCATAAATGTACTTTCATTGTCAAATTTTCATTCAGGATCAATTATTTCATAAATGTACATCCCAAAATCTGTTGATTACCCAGGTACACAGGAAAGAAAATCAGTTTGGAGAAAGATGTAAAATGTATTCACTCTTTCCCATGGACACTTCTGATGAAATACAGCGAAGAAATTAAGCAGTTGTGGACCACAGGCCCAGAAACATTGGAAAATGCATAGACGCTTAGTTTGGACGCCTTGGCAACTGAACAAATCAAGCAATGAACGATTGAACAAACAAACCAAATATCAAGTTTTCTATCAGGGTTAGAAAGATCGTAGGCAGTACAAACTTGGCAGGATGCGATGCCCTAATTACAAAATGTATGACGACTGTCTGGGCATGGAAATGACCACAGCCCAGGCAAGCTAATGACAAAAGACCTGGTACTTTTATGACAAGTACCCAGCCGGCAAACTTGTCCGAAATTCCAGATGAAGAAATGTTCTTTTTGAAACAAGTAAAACATTAATATTAGTAGAACTATTTACATTTTCAAATAACATGCTGGACTGAGAAGGTACTGTCAAAGCTGTGCTTAAACTTCATCAAAATGGACCAATCCCAAATTGATGAATTTTGGTACCATCTCCAAATTGAGGTCGTGTACTCCTCAAAAGGCAAAATGCGTTAGAAAGTCTGTCAACGGAAAAAAATGATCTTGCTCTCAACAGAATTCAGGCGAATTTTGCTGCATTTCGACCATTTGCACTTGATTTAAACAAACAAAGTTACTGTTTTCAAAGATTGTTCTGCGCAAATTCCCAAAGTCTACAAACAGTTTTATGTACAAATTTTGTTGCTTATAAACTGCAATATCTAAGCCCATATATTCAATGATTAGACCACTTCAAGTGTTATCCCTCCCTAGTATGAGGATATTGATCCCAACTCACAGCAACACTTCATAAACCGTTTTTATTTTCATGGCATCAACTTCAACATCTGTCCCCAGAACTTTCATGCAAAGGCTCTTGAACCAATCATGGCAACATCCGACTATTCTGAACAGCGTCAGAGACCAAAATTTGCCAGCGCTCCAAGTGGGAGACCTTCCTCGTAGGGAAACAAAATGGTCCTTATGGGGTCAGCCTTTGATGTTCCAACATCACATCTATTCTAAAGTTGAAATCAACAGATGCTGGCCCCATATATTGAGCCTCTGAATAAAACTTCTGTGGAAACTTTCGCCAGCACTTAAACTTTTCTAAATATCATAAATTACGTGAGAATAAGACTCTTACTACATTCATCTATATTCCTTAAATCTCAATCAATAACTGAATAAATCAAACCCGGGGATTCAACCACCATTGATGTTCTACAACTCATTTTCACAACAAAGTCTTTTTGGGGTATCAACAGGTAGTAGTTTTGGCAATGACCCCCTCTACACTGTAAATCAAGCATATTTGCACACCTCCAGCAAGTTATTCAAGGCAACGTGATTTGAATTTGTCCTCTCATAATCTCCACTCAACATCTAACATCAACGCAACCGTCAAGATATTCTGCGAAATAAACAACAGGTGAAAATCCCAGGTTTGTAATATTTTCAAATCTTTGGACAATTAAGAATTTTCTGTACAATCATATCAAAAGTGTCACTAAATACGTGAGCGCCCGCCCTACAATCGTATCGCCTCAACCTCGTCCCTGTCCTGATTTCACGACGATAAAGTCACAGAATTGAAAATCGTGAATTATCAGCAGACATCTATAGAGACCAATCATTTCAAAGAATCTTTATCGACCAATCACGTCAAAGAATCACTCCATTTAAACCAATCAGAGACAGGGCGAGTCCTTCGAACCAATATCACAATTTTCAATATTCACATATGCCATCTACAGCTCTATGAACTATCTACTTAAGCTGTGCGAGCGCTCACGATTTACGTTTTTTGACTCCTCTTCATCACATCGCTGGTGGGCTGGAAGCGCGTCGAAGAACGGATGCTTTAAGACGTCTTCGAATGTGATTCGCTGCGTTGGATCGTACTCTAACATTCGTTCGACAAGGTCAAATAGCTCGCGATGTTCCTGCGTGTCACCCAACATGTAGCGCTGGAAGAAAACGATGGACGGTGAGTCGAAGGAAGATATCGTAATGAGTAAGAGTTTGACAATGAGTTTTTTATAAAGTGCAATTCCGCAGAAACTTAGTTCTGGCCTCCCTCGCGCTCCCTCTGTCTAATCGTCAAGGCTTATTTTCCTTAACGTTGACCAAAAGGAGTATCAATACTCCAAAAGTGTCCTCGTTGGTAGGTCTGAGCCTCCGGTCGGCCTCTCCCTCATGTGATAGCAAGTTCAACTCTCCAGCAGTGTCAGTTCCTCCAGTGCAAATAGACATTTGTTAATGACTTGTTTTGACGAATCCAACCCTGTTTGTTTCTTTAGAACATGAAAACCAATGAACACAAGAGACAATAGGGTCTGAAATAAGCTTAAAACATGCAAGTTTGCGTTCTTTTTACAAATATTTGCAAAGCTGGAATGTCACCGGGTAGTCTGAAGTCATGCATGAAAGTCAGGACAGCACACTGAGTTCTTGGGGAGGAAAAAAACACTGTTGCATGGACTTAAGATATTCAAGTTTTGTTTCGCCTTGGTTCTTTGGAATGTGTTTTTCACTTAGCCGAGGTGGTTATATAAACTTGGAGGGACACACACAAGCAAACATCACCACTTATTAGTGTGGGGAAAATGACGACCACACATTCACCACAATCTCAAGACGAATGCAATCAAAGACTTCAAGTGATCATGCAGTTTGGCGCGTATCTGAATAACTGGTGAAGTGCTAACAAACTAAAAACGGTTAAATAGTGAAACTTGTGGACTACAGAACATCTCAGAATGGCAATATTCCGAGACGCCCTGTAGGTAGCAATGCTAACTTTTTAGAAAAAGAAAGGAATTGCTGATTTTGATAAGATACCCTGGCAGCAAGCAGCAGTGCCAATAGACAGCAGATGATACAGCCCTCCGTATGAATTTTGAAATTGTCGGCCAAATCCATGGCGTGTTTTGTTAAAGTGAAATTATCGAATCCAAAGGTTGCTTTTGACTTTCAAATCAACGGAACTAGAAAATGAAGTACTGTTGATTATTACTGATAACTGTCACTATTCTCCCCCAGCAACCGTTGGATTCTCCCGTCCCTGCCCCTAGAGATTGCACCATGCCAATCCAGTCACTTACCCGCAGAGACTTGCAATTATCCCGTACATATCTCCCAGCCGAAGAATTATCATCCCAGTCTAATCGGCCGTGATAAAAATACTTTGTTTTTCTTTAAAGTAAACAGAAAAAATGCAAACTCGGTCAGTCAATGCAAGTGTTTTCAGAACGATTCATGCTTTGCTCCGTTCTCTGTTAGATGGCGCCACCTGATTACACTCCATCAAAGCCATTCAACTTCAGTCTCTAAACATAAATATAGCTTCAAAATAATCTTCCAATTTTATCATTTTTCTCAAGAATTGTATTGAAACATGGTGTGAATACCATGAATTTTCATTTCTTTCCAATTTTGAAAGTTGGCCGAGATTGATCTGATGAACTGGCAACGTACGAACGACAAACTACCATTCTGACAGCAAAGTAACAGCGTCATGACGGAGCATAAAGAGTAGGCGTCTACAACATGAGAACGGTAGCACACTAACTACTTGTAAACTCATGGCTGAAACAAAGGGGGCACTGTATACAGGTTAGTCTGGCGTTCAACTCTGGAGGTCAAGGTTAAAGCGGAGGCGGTAGATGCATAGGGAAAACCTCAAGATGAGAAGATGGAGACAGATTGAAGAAACTGAAAATTTTTATCTTTGAAATTAATTTTCAAGCTTTTTTCAAACTTCCCGAAAATTTTTTTTCACAAATGAAATCTTTCAGCCAAACAACCAAAACGCATCAAATATTCAAATTGGTTCTCGTTAAAGTACTAGAATTTTGATCATATTTATTAATGATGTCACTGTGAGGGTTGAGAGTGCCCTAAAGTTTCAAAGTTGTACAAAAAGTGATTCAGCTTACAGTTGGAGAGATGTGGTGGGGATGGTGACTCTTCCAAAATGCACAAGTAAAATTCAGACGAACCTATGAAAGCCATAAACAATGATAGAAATATGCAGGAAAGAAAACGCAAAAACAAAAGGACAACAACGAAAATTCTAGAATACACATCTTGAGATTTTCCCAGCATTCCAAGCAAGTAGCCAATGTTGTGATGAACTATTTATAACGCGACAACATGCGTTCCTTTCAGTCGGCTTGAGAAGTGAATGTGCACAGCGCTGCAGACATTTACTTCTGAAGTCGGCCACAGGCGCGCTACTTACATGTAGGGGCCGACAATTTTCCCGCACATACCGACCTGCCGGACTGTTGTAGTCCCAGTCAAGGCGCCCGTGCCAGAAATAACCGTTTCTTAGAAAAGAAAGCACATAAGATGATGACTTTTTGAACTGATAGCAGGCGAGATCTGGTTGAGGGCGGTCGGGGAAGGGCCACACATGATTTTTTGCTCCACATGCATCAATTTATCAGTATCAGTAACGGATGATCAACGAATGCATGTCAAGAACTGCAGCCGAGACTATCATCACAATTTCATTTGGGAATAGGGATGTTCGCCATCAAAATTGTTATTCAAAAGTGGTTCCTCCGATGGAAATGACTGTGTCCACGTCATACTTCAGACATGTTGCCTTTTTGGATCTGAAATTCAACGATTAGGTAAAACCTGAAAAAACTGTAAAAGAGCAATGAAATTCTGCCTGTATTCATGGAAAAGATCAGGTAGTAATGGAATGGTGTAACGGGAAACCCCCTCGTGTGGGGGCTGAGGAACACATCACAAACATGTTGTCTGGCAGTGGGTAGACAATTCTCCGTCTTGGGGCCAGTAGATAATTTCTTGTTCATTTTACAGATCTGTTACTATTTCAGCAAGAATACTGTGTCAGTGTGTTTTTAGGACATACGCATATTAGGTAGAAGAGGCCTTTCCTACACTTACACTACAGGTACCCCTAAACCGGTCAACACAGTTTATTTTGCTGTTTCGGCCCCCCCCCCCCCCCCCCCAACTCCCAACCTCGTAATGTAACACTTCCTCCAAACCAGTTCCGTCAAAACAAACCATAAACCATGAAATGCCGACATCTGGCCTTGCCAGGTAAAAGATGGAAGGGTATATTTAGATTTCGAGCAGGTGTGGGGGAGAGATAGAGGAGAAGGGGCTCATGAGGGGAGACCACCCCAGAAAGTTGTTCTGCGTTCCTGAATCAAATAGTGTCCTTCAAACAGAAAGGAGGTTCACGACGGGGAAACTGTGGACATTTTGGCGAATTTTTATGCTTTTTTGACTATTACTCAAAAACCACCTGCTAACTTTGGACATAATGGGTAAATGGTTATTAACTCATTTTAGTTCTTTGTTTATTGTTACAGAAACCTACGGGAAAGTTCACCTGAGGATTATTCTACAGCTTCCAATTCTTGAGCTGAAAACCAAGAATCAAATTGGAAACTCCCCAGCATTGCGAAAACTGTAATGTTTTTTGCACGTGATCTGTTCAAAACACTCAAGGAATGACGTCACAGTAATGATCTGCGTCTATTCCTACTTCATATCTTTGGACGGGTAGTTGTAAAACAAGAAACACAGAAACGAAACAGAAACACAGAAACACAGAAACGAAACGCAGAAACCAGTCTTGTGGCGAATTCTGGTCTGCAGACTCCATCTTGTTGCCATGGTTGTGGCCGCGAACGCGGGTGTAACTAAAACTGGTATTCAGTCGGAATGGAAGGAGGAATGCTCATTTCCCAATACCCCTTTTAGCCTCATCAACGTGTGCGCAGATTGGCAGCATCCGGCCTTGATCGTGCCAATACACTACATGTATGTACTACACGGCGTAAATAGAAAATAGTCCTTCGAATAGCGAGTCCTGTTCTTTTGTACATTCCATGGCCTGTGCACGACACTAGGCTGAACTTCCCTACTGCAACCTCATTAACATAAACAGATATTTAAAGGGACTATTTAAAGGCAGCAGCTGGGCAGGCAAGATTGAGTTACTCCAAGTCCAAGTCTAGTGCCCGCCCCCCCCCCCCCACACTTTACTCTATTCTAGTCGCCAAAATTGGTCTCTCACGTCTCACATAACGTCGAAATGATTCACCCATGTACTGGTACCGTACCTTGCATTTAGTGCTGCATCAGACGGGATTTGTAGGATGATCCTGGTACTTCATGTAAATTGAACACTACAAGGCAAGATGTTGCACTGCACCTTCATTTAAAATAACATGCTGTAGGAATCGAATCGAACCTACCAAAGTACTACACCACCACCTCAAAAGACTTCACCCATATCGTGCCGCCCCCCCCCCCCCCCAAGTTGCTCCATGTATCCCCTCAACAACTCTATTGCATTCCGGCTGGCCGCAACCCACCAACCTCAGATTTTACTTTTAAACGACAATAACAACGGATTGGGCAAGGAAAGTATCGGTGTGCCGCTTGATTCCAACTTTTATGAAAACCCGTTTGATTTTCGTTTCTGCGTTTCGTTTCTGCGTTTCTGTGTTTCTGTTTCGTTTCTGTGTTTCTTGTTTTACAACTACCCTCTTTGGACGGCTTCCAGCTCAGAAATATCAGAGGTTAGAACACGGTGAATGTGATGTGAGCTGCAGACCTGGTATGGGCTCCAGAGTGCACAAGACCCAGGCAAAGTTGCGTGAAATAAGGTAGCAGGCCTTTGCAACTGTGAAGGCAATTAGTTGAGCTTGTACTACAATACACAAGGCCAACGCTATGTTGTCTGTAGGAGGTATAAAATGTTGTTTGCTATTGTTAATGTTCTCGGGAATTCGGCCTTGTTGTGGTGAGGTTGCCCGGGTACAGAGAGGCCAGGTATTTCAAGGGTATGAATTGAGAGTCCCTTTTGAGAAGCATGATCAATGAGCATGTAAATTCCAACCAGCCAAATCCCCGACCCTTGTCCTTAGATCATGAAATTACACCCTGAATATCATATAAACTTGAAAGGAAACACCACGCTACCAGGTAGGTGTTTGTAGTTATTTCTTTCAAATGCAAAGCTGAAATTAAAGAAGCATTAAAAACAAACCAGGCCTCAACACACATTACTGGTACTTGAGGAAGGCTTAAGTTGTAATACTACAGAAAGGTAATTAGGTGTATTCAATCTTCCCCAATGTTAATGTAGTGTGTCAATGAACATGAAATGGCCAGGGCCATTGTGCTCACCTCATGTGGAGGAAAGATGGATAAAGAGCATGGTATTGTGTCATGTAGTGTTAGGTTTGATGTAGGTCCAAGCAAATACAATTTCCCCAAAATGGCCAATTTACAGTACATTCGACCTCTGTGACCTTGAAAAGTAGGTCAAATCAAAGAAGACCCGGGTGACACATTGAATTAGGTATAGGCAAGCAAATTTTCAAATTGAATAAAAACACATGATTTTGGTATCAAATATTTTCTTTTGCCAAGATAAAAACACCCTGAAAATTTCAACTGATTATCTCAAGTAGTTTCTGAAATATGGCCGGTTACAGGATTTTGGGTACCCCCCCTCCTCGGAAACAGCAAAAAAGTGGTTTTTGACCCCCCATATATCAAAAACTAAGCTTTCTACACCACTGAATCTTCTTTAACATGGCGTACCTACTGCCTAGTATGGATAAATGCAAGGAAACGCCTGTGACTTCACTAATTTTGAAATTATTGACCTTTTTAGAACGCAATTTACTTAGCCTCGGCCATTGCTGCCGAAGACCAACTTTGCTCTGGAGCCATTTAGAACCCCCCATAGAATAACTTCTAGGTGTGTTACAGGCTTTTCCTTCCATATATCAACTGACATTGGCCCCCACAGTAGCCCCATTTTTTTTGACAGCCTAGAAAAGGCCCTAAAGAAAGATATTGGACCCAAAAATGGTCCCGAGCCACTATTTTGCACCGCGGGAGCAAAACGCCGAAAAATGACAAAAAATGAAAATTTTTAATTTTCATTCAAATAGGCTGAAAATTTCTATCTTAAGGTAAAATGGGCTGCTGAATCCACTGGAGTAGTCCATTTTGCCCTATCTAGACTAGGAAAGGAGTTATTAACAATTTCATCTTCAAAATATCACTTTTGGGGTGCACGCCCCCCCCCCCAAATAACACTTTAGCCCATGACCACAGACATCAAATTTAGCAGAGGTATTGCTAAACCAAATACAGTAGAAGAAATCTTCGGCGGCACCCAGGTAATTAAGGAGAAAAAATACGGCTCCAGAAGTCTACTAGTACTAGGTAGGGGTCTGGACAAGTGCGTTGTAATGTAATGGCCAAAACATTGGTAACAATAGGCCATCACTTTGTGTATATGAGAACTGAAATAAATTATTTCAAAATCCATGCTGTCTTTATTGTATTCAATTAAGAAATCCATCTCAGAAACACTACTAAAATCACTTCAAAGCATGAAAAGAAATCCATCAACAAAGCCACGTGCTAATGTTTACATGTCTGTGAGCCTTTCCACCTATCAGGCAAGTTTATTTCGTCACGTGACCAAACTCAAAACGTAACCAGAGAAGTATGTCACCGGTCGCAAACGAACACTGCTGTTTAAAGAGGTTGTCTAAAGTCATCCTAGCGATATATAACTCAGAATCCTTGCTGTGTTGAATACTTATTCATATATCTAGCAGACTATGTTTCCAGAATGCTTGAATTTGGCCGTGAAAAAATTGAAACCAGCGATCATTAGCGATCTCCCGGTTCACTCGACGCCATTTTGACCACAGTCTCGCAGTGTACCCCAGTTTCAATGGTCCGGCGCTACCTTGGAATCAAAGGCGCCGGGAATAACTGAATAAATACCAAATCTAGGGATCATAATGAACATTTTGATACCTAGTTCTCCTTTATTATTTTAATGGGGTCTATGCTTATTTTGCTGTTGAATTTCGAGTTTTTATAAAATATTTAATTTTTCAACTTTCTTCATATCCAACCCCCGGACAATGTGGTATGTGGTGAAAGCTCGTCGGACATGCTAGAATATGGTAGCCAATACATTTTATATAGAGATATTCCAAGCCAGCGCTTTACAAAATTTTAGAATCAGTGCCAAACCGGCGTCAAATCTGATGCGGATTTAGGCCTGCACAAGGCCTATCCGGCTGAAACGGGTCATTTTCAAATGGCTTTTTTTGCTGTTTCACATGGAATAAATATATAAATGGGGTATCAATGAACAAGAGAAAGAAAAGACGATTGCACAGGTATGATTTATTCCACAATTGAGAAAATATTTATTCAGTGACGATCATGGAAAGATGACCATTGTTTCTACTAATTAGTGCAGATTCACACTTTCCTCAGCTTTGTCTTGGCAGCTGCCTATACCTAATTGAATGGTTGTTAGAATTAGATGTACCTATGATATAAAATTGGTGCCAATCGGGCAAGTCATTACTAGGAATAATGGCATTTTGAAGAATTTAGGATTTGGCCCCCTCCCTGGAGGCCAAACGGCAAATCAGATCGCACCAAACTTCGGTACCTGGGATCACCTGACCAAGGGGTACATGTGTACTTAATTTGTGATCAATAGTCATTGCAGTTAAGAAACGTGCCATAGTTACGGCCTGACGGCAAATTTACGCAATTTGACCTCTGTGACCTTGACAAGAAGGTCAAATTAAAAACCTGTGTGGCATATACTGTATGGTGGTTAGATGTACCCATGATATCAAATTGGTGGCAATCGGGCAAGAAGTTAAGGAATAATCACATTTTTAAGGTTTTTGGATTTTGCCCCCTGGTGGTCAAGTGGTGAATCATATTGGACCAAACTTCGGTCCCTGAGATCACCTGACTAAGGGGTAAATGTGTACTAAATTTGGTATCAATAGTCATTGCAGTTTAGAAACGTGCCATCATTACATCCTAACGGCCAATTTACACCATTTGACCTCTGTGACCTTGAAAAGGAGGTCAAATCAAAAACCCGGAGAATATATGATGCACCTTTGCTAGAAGTACCTACCATATTTTTTTCAAAATTTCCCGACTACTATTAAGGGAGATATTGCATATTTTCACTTTTAACGTTTGGCCCCCTGGTGGCCAAACCATTAAACGAATCGGACTGAAACTTGGTCTCCAAGGTGTCATTACATAAGGGTACATGTGTACCAAGTTTCAACTCAATAGCTCTAACAGTTACGAAACGTGCCCTGCTAACGGACGACGGACGACGACGACGACGACGACGACGACGACGACGACGACGACGACGACGACGACGGACGACGGACGCCACGGTATGGGATAAGCTCACCTCTGCTAAGAGGTGAGCTAAAAACCAGCATGTGAGCTGACAATGTTTATTAGGGATTGGTGTATGAACGGGAGACAAACAAAGTGATCCTCACCTAGATTTTTTCGTCATTCTGTACGGAAGAGATCCAAGAATTCGCTCCATCATGGCTAAGTGTTCTTTATTGTCATGCGTCTGAAATGGCGCAAAGGAAACTATTTTTATCAAAGGAACTGTTTGATTAAGAGAATAAGAGGAGCGTGGTGGAACAGTGGAAGAATATCCGACTTGTGATTGAGATGGTCGTGGGTTCAAGACCCAGTGTGTACCACTCATTTTGTTCAATGTTGCAATTTCTGCACGAAATCACGAAAACTCAGAGTGCCATTTTCTTGTGAAATAGACCAGTTTATCAACAAGGAGAGTCGAATGATAAACATATCGACCGGTTACAAATATCCAACCGCCAGACAGCAAGTGGTTCTGCCAGTTCCTGATAGTATCCTACCTGGAAGAGTGTGTAGCCTGTATATAACTCAAACATTATACACCCAACGCTCCAAACATCACAAGGTTGCGACCAGCCAAGTTCTGAAAAGTAAGACAAAAATCAAGTCAAAATGAGCAAATAACATCTCTGAATTTAGCCCACTTATACAGCACAGACAAGGGTTGTCCAGAGTATGTGATTTAAGAAAGGTCCACTGAGACATGACCTGGCATTAGTTCCCTAGGAGCGACTGAATGGGTACTGCCTCGTGCAGGCAGCCTTCTTCATCACTACAGCTGGGCTCAAGATCTGACGACAGTCACACCAACAAGAAAACTGAACAGAAAAGAAGACTTTGTTGATCACTGAGTAAGTATACCTACCTAAGATGACCTCTGGAGCTCTGTAATGCCGCGTTGACACGATTGTACTATGGTGTTCATGGTCGAATGTGGCCGAACCGAAATCAATCAGCCGGATACTCGTATCTCTCACTCGCAGGTCATCTTTCTTCTGAAAGTGCAAGAGACATGTTTAATCAATCAATCAATCATCAATCAATCAGATTATCACAAATATGGCACATCTTTCTGCCGAGCTGAGCTCTGGAGCAAATGTATCCAGACCACCATTAACCTCTCTCACTCACTTATCTCTGCAACTCAACATTTCAACAGCAGCCAAAATTGGACCAGCACTATACGCTTACCTTTTTTGCATTATACGTGGCGTCTGCATCTGACTTTACGAAGAGAATATTCTCAGGTTTCAGATCTGTATGAGTGAGGTGCATTTCATGTAAAACTGAAACAGAGAAGAAAATATGATCATGAAGTTTTTTATGAAACGGAACAAAACTGAACATTGCCATTATATTAGTTAGATACTGGTTCAGTCTTTGATAGTGTCACTTCCCTGATCTGATCCCATGGACTTGGGAATTGAAAGTAAAGTTTCTTGGTCGAGGTCACAAGTCTAGTCTCCGTACATACTTACATTTCACAGCATAACACATTTGATATGACATGTGTCTGACTTGATGCATGGGGTATGGCTGGTATCCGTTGTCTTTCTGCGCGGAGGGAGAGAAACAAATGTATTAACTGAAGAATACATTGAGTATTTCATGGACGTGAAAATCAAACTCTTAGACGATCGAAACAAACGTGAGTACAACCAAGCTTGCATGTGTTGTGCCTTCTGCTGCTTCCGTCAGACCATAGCACCACCTAACATGACCAATATCTGTCCATACTTACGAGGAAGTCAAACACGCTAAGTCCTAGCATATCAAATGCTAAGCACATGTGTCCGTGATAGTCGAACCAGTCCAACATCCGCACACACAGGCTGAAATGGAGAGAACAGTATGTTATGATAAGTCATACTCATTATGGGAACGATGCGAACTTACATAAAGGGGTCGCAACCCCATCTCATGAAACGTTGGTTTGAATTTGTCCTGGAGATTGGAACCTGAGTAACGGAGATATGGAGGGGACAACGGCGGTTGGCTGGCTCGACTGAAAGATTGGGTCTGTTTGCCATAAGCCAGTTACGCTTTGCTGACCCCCCTCCCTGTCACACACTCGGTGCAAGGATGCTTAACACATGTCATCGGGAGTGACAATGATGACGAAACTCCTAAAATCGCTGCCCAAACTACTGCATTCACTTACTGTTTTCCCTCTGGGTCTCTTTCCATAAGTTTCTCTAGCACATTTATTTCGAGTTTGGCAGCTTCCCGGTATTTTTCCACATTTTTGATGATCTTCAGTGCTAGCTGTTGACCATTTCTGAAAATACACAAAATCAGAACAATATTATTGGGATACTTCTCAAATTGTCAGCCCCAAACATGTCCTCATTAGGTCTGCTGTTGTTGGAAGGCACTTATGTTCTACAGCTTGTTTCGAACTCAACACTAACATCATCCTTGGTTTGGCCTCACCTCAAGATGAACACATGTTTGAAACATTCATGAAGTAGAAAACAGGTAAATATGTCGAACTTCGTCCATTTCAACCTGAACTGACAACATTATCTACACACTTCACAGACAAATATCTACGCAAAGGATACAGATATTTGGGTGAACTCTGTTTGAAATGGGATCCTGAGCTCACCAGGATAGAAATGAGTTCACAAGTAGTGGTAGTGATGACCTCATACGATTTCTTACATTTCAATATCAAAGGAGGGTATTGCGTGATATGACACAGTTCTAACAGCTATGACCAGTGGGAGACCAACTCCTCCATGAAATTTATCACAGCAATAATCATATTAATAACTATGGATGGATTATTTATATTCTGTAGTTAATGGCTAGATCCGGCAAGGATTTATTCCACATCTCTTGAGCTTATTGATAAAGTGACTTTATTCTATTCTAAGTAGATGTATATAAATCTTCATCGAGCACAACACGATTAGGAGGAAAGCCATAACAACCAAGGCGTCATTGGTTATGGAGATTTATGGCCATTTTCCAGCGATCTCCACTGATTTTATGGCCGAGTGAGAGTTTCCCGATACTCACAATAGGAATATCCGACCACAATCCACATGCTTCGTTAATCAGAGTTGAAGACATCTAAGGCCGAGACACAGCAGGTTGTGTATACCACTCAACTGAATTAGCCAAAGTAAGCAGCAAAGGTTGCATGGTACCGGACCCCAAACATCGCAATCTCTCACCTTTGATTGTCCTTGACCTCCACGACCTTTCCAAATGTTCCTTCCCCGAGGGTCCGTATAACTTCATCTGAAAGAGACGGGTGGAGAGCATTACAATCCAGTCTTACTGAGGTTTCACCAGTCTGTGGAAATACCAGAGGGCATGGACGCACACCTTTTGCGGAAAATGTCCTTTGTGTTTCAAAGCACTTTCCTTGCTATCGACCCATGCTCATAGCATTTTTGGGTTATTCATCATCCAAGCCTCCACACGGCAGAAAATTTTAAAGCAGTGCGCACATTACTGGAATTTCCACAGACTGACAGATCCCTGGAAAGTGCTAAAAGATTTGTTATTGAATGTATGGGTGTACAGAATGGTTTGGGAGAACACTTGACTATGTACTAGCATAGACTGCAGTACATCTCCTATGTGTCAGTACGCTCTCTAAGTGTCCGAACACTTTTCTAAGTGCCACAACACTTTTCACTTCTCCCGCAAAGTGTTCATCTGACACTTTTGTTGACAATTGTCGAGTGTTGTTGTCCACAAAACACATAGGCTAAGAAATTCTAAATCCAGTGCTTACATTCAAGAAGATAGAATATGTAAACTGTGCAAGCCTCCTTATTGTCACTGCTCCGATTTGATTTTTGGTGGGTTGCCGAATCGGCATCTTAAATTGGCAAGGAAGTCGAAGGGAGAATCATTAGGGGGGGGGGGCATTTTTAGTAGAACTGTTGTCGATTTCATCAGGTTTGATCCCTGGTTTGAGGATTCCTTCTGACTGTAAGTTTTAATCATTCTGTCTCTGACTGAAGTACTATCATCCAGGGACAACTTGCTGGTTTGGGGAGGTGGGGGAAGGGGGGCTCCATTCGCTTACTAAGTGTGAGGCTATAGTATATGCTTTGTGAGGGGGAGGCTGTCATTTCAATTTGAATTGTTGAGAAGGCATGCAGCCCAATGGAATGGGGTGGGGTGGGGTGTTTCTAGATCCTTCAAGGGTTCTTCCTTCATGGAGAGAGAGACCAAGGGTATGCCAAGTGAAATACAAAGGATAGGAGGCAGTGGTTTAGGAAGACTCATGGAAAAGGCAGCAGTCTACAATGTGTTCAACGGACAGAAGCTTTACACCACTGACTCATCTCATCTGGCCCTTCCTTCTCCTTCCCAAACGATATGATTGGCTATGCAAATTACGCGACAACCAATCAGAGTGGATCTAAGGTCTCTTCAGCCAATCAGAAAAGACCAAAGATCATCCGGAATTGGTGATCAGCCAATCACATCACGGGAAAAGTCAACATCTTCCGACCATACTACAGCTCATGGACCAGGTCTTCAGACCGATTTCGCTGATCAAGTTAATGCCGTAAGCGGCCATTTTGAATCATAATGCATGTTGGGAAGGGACATAGATGACTGAAAATGAATTTCTGATTTAAAGAACATCAACGTTACGAAAATGTGTGTACATCTAGCTTGTAGAAGATCTCCTTGTCGGTATATCAGATGTCCTTCCTCATCATCTTCAATAGAGGGCGCTCTTTCACTATTATCTCGACTCTGTTGTCATGTAGTCGTCGGCAACCAGTAACCAATCACATCACACCATTGGGCAACCAGGCATCGTCGTCGAAGGCACCATTACCAATTCCGTGTCCAAATTGACGGCCAGATTTCCGATTGTAGATGTTGACGCACACATTGATGTCGTAACCAATCAGATTTGATGTGGGATTTTCGACCGTACACAGGTCATTGCGATTATAAAGAGCAAGGCATCGCAAAATCAACATTTATGCAAATCATATGCAAATATATGGAATATGCAAATATACAGGGAATGCAAATATACGAAGGGGTGGTGAGAATATTGGATAAAGCAAACAATAATAGAAGTTATTCGTGAAAAAAGAAAAAGATTTACCTGTTCAGCAAATAATTTCCTAACTCTTAGTCTTACCCTAAACTTACTTTCCGAACACTAATTTCCACATGTTGTTATGAGCTAATTCCATTGATATTCTGATGACAAATTTCATTGTTGTTTTCAACAAATATTCCCTCTTCAACATTTCAACTATATTTCATTGAAACTTTGCTATGAGAATAGACACTTACTTTGCATTCACAGCAATAAACAATGCGTTTTTTTGATGAAATCATTTTGAAACTTTTTGTCATTGTGCATGTGTGTTCAGCAGAAAATGAGCAACGGATGTCCGACTAAATAGCTCCCCCCCCCCAAACACTGAAATTGACTATCTCGACTATAAATTATCCAGTCAAATCTTATCATTGACAGCCGTACTGGTTGTTTCGATCAAAATCCAATTCATCCTCATCAATCAACGCCAAACTGATCGATACATTCAAACGACATCATCAATGCGACTAAATTTCTCGAGTACGACACAGATCTATTAAGCGGTATATCAGTGTTTGCGTCTTTAGAACAAGAACTGGTTTGCAGCCACGGATGTATTTGCCAACTGGTAGCTGTCAGGAAACATTACCAAGCCAATCTTGAGGTTTTTCAGCCTTCAAAGTGGGCACCGTATCTCAAGCAAATAGTGTTTTTGGTCATAAAGACCGACATCTAGCTTTGAAGTGGTTTACGATGCAGAAATCAATAGATCGTCGTCTCTACTGCAATCTCACTTCTCTGATAGCAGAACTGATTATTTCTCCATCACATCTTTTCATCTCATAGCAATTTTGACAGGAAAGGCGTACAGAATCTCGGAGAAATCACTGTAGAAGCTTCCCAGCACCCCTTCGTAAACAACCAGGATAAAACGTCGGAGAGTATGGTACAAAAGGGCTATCGATCAGAATCCATAACGCAATTTGGTCTGTGACTTCCGTAACTGCCCCCTCATGTTTACAGAACATTACCCTGTTCTTGAAAGAGAGCCCAGATGACTTGCGTTTCGTGGTTCTTTCAATATTTCACTCTGCGGTTTCAATGAAAATCGTCAATTCCAATTCTGATTAAGTGGATGGGGCAACAAGGAGACAAAATTACCCACTTCCCTCCCATTTATATGACACATGAATATGAGTCGTGTAGGGTCACCAACAGCAGCCAATTCCCAGTGGATAGATCAATAATTGGAAGGACCATGTACAAGCGATGATTGAAGCAATTTTCATCACGAATCTTGCCCTGTAGGTATAACCTCGGCCTCAGGGGAGTGACGAGTGGACACAGTGCACCAAGCCACTGATTGCTCTGGGTTACAAGAAGAGGGGACATGACTGTTGCCTTCAGTAGAACTATCCAATGGGACGACTGAGTAATCTTTTATCAAAAGTTCTCCTCTGGATGTCATACAATATCTTCAGCCCTAGATGCACCATACTCTCAAAACCATACCTTTTCTACAATCATTGTGGGCTCACTAATATTCTAAAGATGATGTATGTGTTATGTTGGCCTCCCACAATACCTTTTGATGTCTTTTCACTGGGATCCTCTTGACTTTAACCTTTAACCAGGCAAGTGCACTTCTCAGCTGACTGTGCTAGCTAGCTGGCTACCTTAGCGGACTCAAATTCTTCTGCTGCCGCTGCAGCCTTTAGCAATAAGATAAAGATGTACAGCAGAGTGTACGCACCATAGCATATGATGTTCAGCTAGGTAGCTTAGCTAATGGAATTCATGTATCATGCAAACAACATGTACTGCATACCAGCTTATCCAGGATGTAATGATAGTCGATTAACCCTTCAGCTTCGACGATACCATAACAAGTTATAAGTTCCATGGACATGAGGAACTGGGCTACTAAGGTCAGCCCATGTTATTTCCCAACAATCTGACAGTTAGGTCAATATAATCAGGTGCCCCTTGCCTGGTTTAGCCGTTTAGAAAAGAACGGTCTACTGATGACGAAGTAGCAGAGCACAGTACATGTTCTCACTAAATGGTCATTAAATTTTTTTTGAAAGTGTCATTTTTGAAGTGGATCTAGCCAGCTACAAATTTGCAGTTTAAAAAAACTTTAATTTCGTGTAATTGAATTGAAAAAAGTTTACAGGTTATGTTCTTCTGCCAACACAAGCATTGAACATATGTTAAATTAGTATGATTGTTCATGAAGATAATGCCGCCAATTAGAAGCAAATTATACCAAGACGGCAATGATCATTTATCACTGTTTACTTGGAATTGGTGATTTGAATTGATTAAATCATGATCGGGTTCAGAAACAGGTCATGTTGTTTTTGTCAGAAGCTAACGAAATATAGGATGAAAGATGAAATGAGCAGCTTTTAGAAGTTGAAACCCTGTCTGTGAACCAACACACACATACATCATCAACTTGGTATTAAATCCAATTTCAAAACGTAATGAAACTTTTTCCATCTCAAAAATTTGTGAATCCAATTTTCAGCGATTCCAAAAAATCTGAACGACAAGCTGAAAATTGATGAACTCTTCGTTAAAAAATCGGCAGAAATCGGTTTCACCACTTATTGCCAATGCGTACCTCCTTTTTCTCCGTATCCCCCTTTTCTTTTTCTTTAACCCCCTTTTTTTCGACCGGCTCCTTCGGCTCCGGAGCCTCCCGTTCAGGCGCTTTTTCTTTATCCGATTTGGTAGTCGGCATCTCAGCCTTTGCCTCCCGATTGCAGATGCACCTTAGGTCGATTTTCATCTTGGGAAAGGTTCTTTGCTACACAAATATTACCAGGCTTTTCAACCAATGGGTTACTAGCGTCAGCATCAACGTAACTTTGCCAAAGTCGCCATTGGATTGAGCATTAAATTCTTCACAAAACATTCACCAACAACGTATTTACACCTGAACCTATAGTCTGTTTCAACATAACTTAGCCCAAGCTTAACAGAGATTTCTGTTGTATTCTTATGTAGATGGAGTCCATCCTACCTCGAGGAATTTCATCGTGTACTATTCCAAGAAGATACACTGGCCATGTACTATAGTCTAGATCAAGATATCTTGGACTCAATTTAGATACACGATATTGTACATGATCAACACCATTTCTCGCTAGAGTTCAGGTGGATTTAGCTTTAGCATACTTGAGTCAGCCAGCATAGTCTAGTTCACCCTCCTTGCTAAAACTCTGCAGGCGAAATCAAACAAAACGTACAACCGTTTTCATCAACTTGGCTCGTTCGTTTACCGAGTTCTAAAATTAACCGAGATCAACATCAGCTTGTTATGCTACCTGAGTATTCATCAAGTTGGTCGCCTGCCGGCGGAGAGGCCACCGAAGGGCTACAATGATTTAGTTCCCGCTGCAGATGGAGCCACTGCACAGTGAAAAGCTATGACAAAGCATGAGTGAATCAATCACCCAGAGTCCAGAAAACACCTAAATAGATCCAGTCTGAGAAAGTAATAGCTTTTCGTGATATATAGCGCGCACACAGACAGTCTTTAGTTCCACTATCCTGCACAACTAACTGCCCGAATAAATCAATGATTACTTCTTGAGCAGACGTCTGTATGTCCTGTACATTTCACGAGATTGCGGGATGGATGGTCAAGCATAATCAGGAAGGACATACATCCTAACTTGCGGACTGGCTAAAAATATTGGACACGATTAATTTCGCCCATATTGAGTGAGTGTTTCAACAATACCATTTGTCATGTCTGTCTCATAACACACTTGAACCAGTGTTGCACTTTAACAAACTTAAAACAGTCTTGCATCATTTGCTAACAGCGTTATCACAAAATAGGTTTGAGCAAAAAACCGAAAACTAATTCCGTCTTTCTCTATTACATCCTTCCTTCCACTCCAAAGAATTCGGACACTCCAATTCCAAACAATAAGCAGGCAACGAGTTAATCTTTCAATTCACAGTCTTGAGGTCAAACTTAACAAACTCAATCATATCACAAGTCAATCAATTCCATATCACAGAATTACACAGATCCCTGGAAAATCCTGAAATCAACAATGTAGATCCTCTGAATAAATCTGTATCAAGTCATAGGGACCATAACTCATGGTCCTACAAACTGGATACATAAATCTCCACGAGACGATGACCAAATCAAATCTAACTCAGAAATCGACAATGTACTATAATCCTCAGAATCATGTTATATCTTGTCTGAGCGAGCATAACTCATGGCCGTTCTATCGATGGTATCTATCGTTCCAACCGGATGCACATATAGATCTTTCTGAGATCACTGACAAAGCATGGAGACTGTCCTAACCACTGGTTCAGAACTGGATACAGATAACGACACACCACAAGATCGCTTACACTAACACTAACACCAACATCCATCCCATCATCCAACACAACCAATATGATTCAATAACTCACTCACATCAACAATGCGGAGATAAATTTCAGTGCAATCACTTAGCACAATGCCTCCCAACACCCAACTGCCTCATCCCCTTAAAATTAATCTTATCATAATTCCAATATTCTCCGACTAATGATACAAGTGTAAAGTTGCAACAGGAATTCAAATCAGTTCTACGATATTAGGGTAATCAATTTTCTTGTTGCAGATGCCAGGGGGGCATGATAATCCAACAGGAGGAACAGCTGCGTATCGGAGACAGGATTCTCATCAGAATATAAATATTTTCTCAAGGGATAGAACGCATGAATGCCCAAATGGGAACATGCTGTATCCAAACTTGATGCTGTGAATGTGACAGACACTGTCTATAAAGATCCATGGCTTAAACTAGAAAGCTCCCCATCTGATAGTGACAGAACTGACGAGAAGTCCATTAGATCACGCACCAAAATGATACCACTACCAGTAAAGAAGAAGGCTGCTTCTGAAACCATGGAGTGCTCAAAATTCCAATGCTGAGAATCCGATAACATCCAGGCTCCCAGTGGTTGGTATCACAGCAGTCTTGCATACCGATATGACTCTTTTTAGGAACTGATCCAGATGTAAAGATGGTCCAATATGCACTTTGAAATGAATCTAACCTCAGTAGCCTGATCAAGTCAGGCAACACTCCTCTCCTCCATGTCCTCATGCCACCAACTGATAATTTGGGACGAATCCAAACTAGCACATGAGTCACTAAGGAGACCAAGATTGGTATTCACATGACAGCCTAAATACAACTCTAGTCATGCCTGTTCTAGATCCTAGTGACATGTTACTACATGCATGTCCAATGAGTGACTGCTGCATCAAATGAAAACAGAGAGAGAGAGAGAGGGATAGAGTACTCTGAATTTTGACACTTCGGTAACATGGTAGGTTCCTTAGCCTCGAAAGCAGAAGCAGAACCACCAAATCCCAAGTCAACTATGACCGACCCTTCAAAAGCACACAGCCCTCACATCAAGCCATTCTTTATGACAAATAGGACTGCCATAGAAATAATCTTCAGCACACGAAAATCCTGAGATGACCCATTTTTGCGTATAACAAGGAAATCCAGCAGTCGCTCAACCTAAATTACCCTTGGAACACGAACGTATTTCAACTTCCTTATCAGCAAGTCACCATGGCATGCAGCTAATTTCTCTCTATCACATTTACCCAATAACGGGAAATAGGGGACCAATCAGGTAATTAGACGAGAACATATTTCATTAAATGCCCACGTACTCAGGCTTGTTTACGTACATACTGGATTAACCCTATCCTGACTAATGTCGTTGATGTTGACACTTGTCCAATTTTGGCAATAGTTATGGAACGACCAGTGGGCACATACTTTCCTCCTAAAACACAATCAGTGTTCACCAACATGCATTAGCATCTTGTCCTGATAAACATTCATGTGGGTGTAGATTCTTTTGACGACAACGTTTGAAGACCTCATGCTTGGACAACACGTCCTAAGTCAAAACACATCAGAGATCCAAAAAGACTTCTGACGTCCATACATCAAAAGTCTCATAGCTCAAAAGACACAAACTCCTCGTTTGATGAATGAGGACAAACCAAGTGCAAAGAGGGAAAAATATGGTTTTCAGATCCCGAATTCAGTAACCATATCAATGATCGAAGAGCGAGTTGAGGATGGTCTTTTAGTGTCTTTGAGATCTCAGTACTGAAACCACAATATCCAGGACTTGGGCTCACACTTTTGACATCAGTTGTCTTATGGCGCTGTCCTCACAAATCAAGATCAGGCACATCTGGCCCACAACGTCCAACAGTGACCAACCTTCGACTATCCAGAGCTTCCAGTGCTCTTTCCTATCTTAATCCTCTCAACCAAAACCACAGATCCAACGACCATCCACCTTCACACCCACACATCCAAGCTGCATACTTCCATAAAAGAACAAACGACATCAGTCCAGAAGCCCTCGCAGAAAGGCTACACACAATACTTCTGGTGCAATCACAGGACCAATTATTAATGTAGGACATTGTGTACATCCTATATTCACAAGTTCGATAATATGGCGGCCTAATTAGCTGTTAATTATCCCTGTTGATACCATAGAGCAGGCCATACTCATGATATTTTTCATTGATATATAAAAATAACGGGTTATTATATGGTGACTCAAACTTCAAATTGGTGACCTTTTCTCGCATTCATGGAAAAGGAGAATGACCCCCTCCTACGAGATTGGCCCTCACCATTTGTAATTCATCAATCATGCACATAAATTATACATTACCCCACATTACTGCTGAACACACAGAACCTTGACAAAAACATTCAAGTTCGATCTGTTTTTAATTTATTATTAATCTGTTTTTGTTTTTGGATCCCGGGGTGTTATTCAGTAGTGGTGGAAATGTTACATAGAAGTCATGTGACCATATAGATGGCCAGCTGTCGGAAAAGTCAATCGTTTTGTTCATTTTTTGTTCATTATTAGTGCATCATAGACTTTCCCATACTCCCCCAACCCCAATCCAACCAGCTAATCTCCGCAGAGCTTATACCAGCTTCCTAGTCAGGACTTGTGCTGCCACCTGCTAAGAATATCCTGAACTGCTATTGTCCACAACTCAACCTAAATTGATCACATCTCATGAACTAATGCAACATTTTCACCACACGAACGTTTTAAACTTTTCAAACTCCACAATCAAACTTTTGAACTTCATCCCCCTGTATTACATTGTTTTTTTCTTTGTTTCCTTTGAAAAACTTCAAATGAAATTCTACAGATGACTGACACTTGACACAGTACTAATTGATTTTATGAACACCAAAACCTCAATTAACTCTTGATATGATTGGCACGTCGTGAGAGCTATTTAGTGATTCCATAGCCAATCAGTATTTCTGTCTGGTGTAACACCAGATCACAATTTAAAGTTCAGCGAACAAATGGGCAGGTTTTAAATCCTGGCGGGCGACACAAAAGTTAGATGAGGTTCTGATGATATCTTGATTGAAAACAAAGTGCTGTCCCACATTGTCGACCAATCTGGCAAAAAATGCTCTCCGTCCGAAGCCCATTCCACGGACTTGGAGAAGTTCTACGGCTCACCATCACAGAATCACAGACGATATTTTAGTGGTCTGAGAATGGTTGGTAGCCTCGATAAATCATCGGTCTATAGGCATCGATTCTGCCAGTCAGCTGGGTAATTTTCATCGATTCACAAGCTAGATTCAGATTGTGATAATTTGTAATGTTGGGGCCAAAAATTAGTGACAGCACCACACTTTCGAGCCTACATTTTGAGTCCACTTTGCTCCAATAGTTCTTATGCAATATACCATGGCAGATGTTTCGAAAATCAAATAGAGTCCGATATTTGGACCTGACAAATGAAGCAAAAATTATTGTACAATAATCATCTTCAGCTTTTGGATTGGAAACATCGGACATGGCACATCCTACTCCAAATCAAAGATTTCAAGGGACCACTCGTCAAGTTGATCATGTGATATTGTAAACCCTACCACGAGATGTTCATCATGTGCATTTTGGTAACTAAGTTCTTACGTCTTCACTGTGAGATAATAGATTTCAAATGCAACCCGTGTCGCTCACTGTTGACAAGGAGTATACCGGATACTGGTGTTGAAGTTTCAACCCTGCAGTGTCCCTGACATTTGGTCCCTTGTCCATACATCACTAGCTATGGGGACCCTCCTTCCAAAACCATGATCAACCTCAAACAATGCAGGGGTCAATCACAAGAACTTTAAATCTAACTTTCAAAAAGTCAAATCCTGAATGAGCACTCTTGATTAAAAATGTGTTGATTCAAAAACTACGCGTTACGGTTAGTAAGACTGCCAATCCAATGATCACACCACAGAAAGCTCTCTGCTTCTTCAACCCCTGTATTGAAAGAAGTCTGAAGTGAATTCAATGTGCTCTTCAAATGCGTGTAGGAATAAATGGCAAGGGGGGTGAATATTCTCAAAATTATTAGGGAACAGTTGACAGATCTCTGGTGGTTTTGAATACCACACGAAAATATCATCAATATATTTTAAAAAATCGCATGTTATTGTCAGCCGAAACAGCCAGCGATATGGATATCCAGCTCACTTTAGTTCAGATTTTCGGAGATAGGAGGCAGCACCATCTTGCCATGACATTTAACCCCACCCATTCTGACCTCACTTACCTCTTCTCGCAGATGGCGTATGGGAAATTGCCATGGCGGAGCCAGCACTGCCACCTGGTGGAGATATGTCAAACTGTCCCTAGCTTATGAAACGGAGCAAGGTGGACTTTGACTAGGCCTAAATGATTTGACACTTTTATCAAATCTGAAATTGACAACCACGAAACGGACACTCACCCGACTTATTTGACTGCTGTTGGAGCGCCGCCTACGGTCATGACGACGACGCTTTTCGTGCCGCGAGCTGTGGTGACTGTGATGACTATTGCGCTGTGAGCGGTAACGGCTGCTGCCAAAGGAGTCACGGTGTCGACGGGGAAGCTGTCGATCAGGGCTGTAGGATCGGTCGCGGTACGAGAGCTTATCACCTCTGTAGTAATCTGGGCTGTAGTTGGATGTGCTCTGGTGAAATTTATCACTGAAGGAACAAGAAAGTTTTAATGGAACGATTTGATGACAGGCAATTCATGTTCTATGAGTAGCTTACTTGAGGCGGTATCAGGATAGCTCTACTTTGCTTCAAGAGTGTCCATGTTGTACAAAGGACTGAAAGGTGTCCTCCAAGATCTAATACTTACCTTCTCAAATGCCTTGAAGAATACGAATCATAGTTTGACACACGTCTTCTCTTATAGGAGGGACACTCATCCCTGTCATAGAGGTTGTCAACATACAGATCTGGGGACGGGGTCCGATGCCGACGTCGTGTCCGAGGCATCTGAAAAACATAGAAACAACTGGCTAATGATTACGTCATTGGAGAGAAACATATTAATTTCGCTTTGGCGGGTCAGGGGAGACCAGTCCCCACATTGTAAATGTATCTGCCCCAGAGCCACGTCAAGGTCTTTGCCATCTACATGTAGATTGTCTGATTCATGTTATTCAACCTCACATCGACATCAAACTCAATGAACACAGAATTTGAGACTTACCACCCATGTGATACCAAAGCAATTCAAGTTATTAAAGCAATAATTCCAACAGCTGGACAGAGCAATCTCATCAGCTCCTAAATCATGTGCTGGACATGATTCAGATCCTGTGAAAATCTGGTTATTCCTTGGATTCAACATGCTGGTAGGCAGAATACAACTTGATCAGGCACCTGACATCACAAAATGGATTGAGGTGACCCCAATTTATTTTGGCCGATATTGATCATGTTACTTGTGTAGATAGATAATGATACAAGAGATAAGTAGACTGCCTATTCCATCATAAATTGTAATCACTGACCTCGGCGAGATTAGTGGGTAATGAGGACATAAAATGACGCCATAATCAAAAAAATTTTGAACATTATCACTATCACTATCACTATCAGTGACTAAAAGTAAAAAGATGTCAAATGTGCCATTAATTGTACCCGTTGTTAGATTGTATTTTGTAACTAAGATAGGCCCCTAAGAATGTTCCACAATGGTCGAATAGATAGACACTGCTTCTCGAGACATTTTCTGACATCTTTTATCGTGAAGATCTACTGTAAAGACGGTTTGATGGTCCGACCCTAGGACTAGGAGGTACCAAAAAAAATCACACTAATGTTCCACAATGACAAAGTAATGTACAATACAATCAGTGCACGTGAGAATGTACACGGAATGGACGAAAACAAACGGTCAACATTGATGAAAAGGAGGAAAAAATCGACAAAATACAGCAGTTCCAGGAACTTTTAATAGGCAAATGTCCATATCTATTGAGCCGGGGTATTCTCAGGATCATCTTCATCACATAATAATTTCGATACTTACATTATTTGACCTAATTTCGCCGATCTTTCGCCACAAAAAATCCAGGATTACGGTTTATGCAAACGAAGGTGTTGGGATAGCGCGTGACGTCAGGAAAGAATTTCCATTGGTTTTCGTCATTTTGCTCGCGATTGGTCAAACTTGAGAAATGGCAATTGCATTTTCCTCCACAAAACAGCTCTAAATGTATCATATAGATATTGGCAAGGTACATAAATGCGATTTTGATATGCTATATGCCTAAAGAAATTGCAACAATTAACTTTGTTTCTGTTGTTGAGCTACTTGGAACATAAAATCGTACTTTAATCACTTTTTGTTGCTGAAAGCCAAAAGCCGATCAGCCAATCAAATTCACTCTTACAAAACCGGACGAAGACGATACCAGTCGCCTCCATTCACTCATTACAGAGACTGGTACTTGACGGGATTTTACTCGTCATGAACTAGATTAGGGGGCGTCGGCTTCCGGTGTTCGGTGACCTGTTTCTCACGAAGATGGGCAACCTCGAGAGATGGAATACCAGCGCGCTCGGTATTGACAGTGCATCAACTGTATGCACGGGCTCGCCTCGGGTAAATCAAAGAGGTTACCTGGACGAGACGATTCACAGCAAGATGGCAGCCTCCACGAGTTTGCGGGTTCCGGTTCAAATTCTATACAGACAGATGAAAAACTTCCATCTGAGGGGTGTGAATAAAGTGAAACTCTCATTTGACCCCTTCCACGAGAGTGTCAACTCAGTTCGGTATGCATCATCCTCGAAAGTATAGCCAAAATTGAGATTTTTAGCAGAAGTGTGTGGCTTCCCAGTTCAAAAACTGAAAATCTTTCAAATGGAACATGGTTGCGAGGTTGGCTCCCTTTAAATACACTGACTACTCTCGTCCCCTTCGTACAAATTGTGAAGAATCCTGTATGTAACCTTGAGTATGTATACAGCACACGTCCCAAAGTCCAGCCTTTTTACATCACTGTAAGTTCGAGGTCGTGTCAAACTGGTGGATTGTGGATCTCGGAGTGACCAGGAGGAGGTCACGTCCTTGAAACAACCTCTGACTCACCTCTGACTCTGTGTCGGCTGTACACCAATACCATGATGATCCTTCTGCTGCAAACGCATGCTTAATTTTCTATCATTCTTCTTGTTTGTTCCTTCAGGCAAATGGTGTTCCTGATGAGTGCTGATCGTGTACAGATGTCGAATGACAACTGCAAAATCAAGACGGAAATCCTCTCCAATATGTCAGAGCCACAGATTGATGTCGATTTCAGTAAGTAGAAGGAAACGGGCAGGCAGGCTTGTTAACCTTGATACATTCAGTGGTAAAACTGTAAATCAACCGCTGGATAGATAGATAACCTACATCTGACATGACACTTAATGTCTGTATCTTTTCTTGCAGCTGATGGAAGGAAGGCAATAATCAAGACGGCAAATTTAAGTACCCTAGAAATTCTGGACTATTTTGATACGATTACTAAGGAAATCGAGGACGCAGGGGAGCAAGCAAAACAATAGACAATTCGGATTTCATGGCTTGTGACTGGCTGCAGTGCCTTCTGTCGTGTTTGATTTTGTGGATACTTCCTCTGGGAGGGGTGTGAATTTCAAGTCATTTTCTCAGTCACAACGGCTCCTGACTGGTTTGACAGTCTGTCTCCTATATATGCAGAATTTTCAGCCTTCGGATCATGTTTGAAAGTGTTTGATAGAGTTAAGTTTTATAATAAAGTATAGGAAATTTCTATTTTTGTTGTTTGATCTTTGTACTGCAAGTTGCAAGGAAAGCACGAGTCAAAGTGGAGTGCTCCACTACATAATGGAGGTGGCATATATACATGTATTGGAAGAGAAAGGAAAACGCAGTGATTGGCTGCTTTGCTCGTATCCAAAGCCTGGGTGAGCATGTGCAGTACTTGAAATATGTCGTCAGGTCTGCAAGAGGACGAAATCCTCCATCGTTGGATAACGGTACACTCCTCGAGTACCAAAATGCAGTCAACCCTTGAGGCTACACAGCAGAGTACCCCATTGGCCATAATGCATTTCATGACTCGTGATATAATGGGGGACTGACATCAGGATGTACGCAATAGAGTTGCATCCATTGTGACATCTGGTCCATGCCTGTCTTGACTGGCTGCCTACTCCTCGAACAAAATTGGCAAAAAACAAATCAAACGAACAGCTTATATACTTGCACCACACTTTATTTATAGATGTATAATCTAATTACATTTAGCATAGTACTAAACTGATGTTCTCCAGGATCAGTTGTCAAAAGACTAATGGAATCTCAATATTTCATTGCCTTGATTGTAACAGATGCAAGTCTATAGTCGTAGTTCCACATATCATAAAACCCCGTGTTTTTTCAAGACCCGTCACTTCGCCGTGTGTCAAAAAACCCGCGGCGCACTTACACCTATCCGTGGTGTTAGATAATGGTTAATAGCCCGGGCGACAGGTGCGCTGTAGGTAGGGCGCTCTCCTATGTTTCTTTTCCGTTGAAGGCGAATTTCGCATGCGCAATACCGAGGCAACTACACCGCGCCATCTGTCGCCGGATCTTAGAACTTGTAATTGCCGTGTCTATTCAGATTCCACCTATCAAAAAACCCGTGTTGAACACGGGTCTAAATTAGCCCCAGATTAGCCCCATCGAGCTCGATGAGGCTAATAGACACGGGGATTTGACACATGGATCTATTTAGACACGGCAATTCATAGGTGTAAGCGCAAGAGACACGGGGATTTGATAGGTGGAAGTACGACTTATGTGCTTGAGGCATATATGTCAAAGACTCTAGCTTGATTTGTGCTGAAAACCTTAAAGAATGGAAATGGTGTAGACTCCTGTTTGGCCCGGACTTAGAGTTTTTGAGGACATCATTCTCTGACTGCCAACTCACAATTTACACAAACTAGACTACTTCTGAACTAGTATCAGCTGTGTTTTTCATTTATCCTGGATCAATGCCAGTCAGTGACATGGTTGAATGGTATAAGCAAACTGTGGAAGTGTTACTGCTAGAACAGCTGTGTGCAATACAAGATACGAACACGTCACTCTAACCTGTTAAGCTTTCTTGAACGACAAGGTCGAAAAAATATACACGCATCATCACATTTTAGCCAACTTGTAATATTCAACACCAAGTCCTAAATAGCAGCATTTGATGCCAAAACTACAAGTAAAAAAATATCATTGCAGCAAAATGTCACGCAACAAAAAAATTATTTCCAACATGAAATTTAAGTTTCAAATTCGTACGGTATGATGTGGTTTCTACAAAATTAGAGAACTTTCAGAATCAAAATATCTATAACCGGTCACTCTTCACTCCAAGGCAAAATAACCGCACACAAAATCAACAAGAGAACGCAATTTTAGGGATATTGAAGTTGAAATCTCTTCTAATATTGAAGTTAATCATAATTGGTCAAAATATTTGGAAGTAATTTCAACTTCTGTTTACATGTATGATGACAAAATACCAACTTGCACCAAAACTTAGTCCAAGCGATCGTGCAGTCTCAGAATCAAGTTGCTGTAACTGCGGCGTGATATACTAAACTATACTAGACTAATCAGGGATATGTACAGGAAAATGCATATTCTGAGATGATTTGGTTAATACTTATAAATATCCTTGTTACTTCGGCAAGGTTTATTCGCAGATTTCAACTCCAGAAAGGTTAACCAACGTAACCAACCAGTTTTAAAGTCATCAAACCAAGATGCCTAGGTCAGAATTGTGTCATCTACAACGTAAAAATGATTATTCTTGAGGGAAAGTAAAGCGGTACCCAACACACCCCAATCTCTGGCAGACACCCAGATCTGAGACAAACAAATTGATTACCTTTGTGAATTAGCAACTTGTCTCACTCAATACTAACACAACCCCCCCCCCCCCAAAAAAAAACTTAAACAACTTGCTACAAACATGTATTTACACAATTTACATACATTGTACATAGTACAAAAGAGCACAATAATAAAGTTACTCAATGAACTGTGAATAATGTACTGTGAACTGCTAAATTTTCACAACCATTTCATTTTTCACTGATTTGCTATACCTGAAGAAAAATAATTTGATTTAATGATTGGAAAAGTGAAAGAAATTTCAAAACACTATTTGACTATTTCTAAAACACAGACATACATATACGAGTTTTTATATGCAATAGCGAAGCAAAGCTTCTTGGTTTTTACAGAAAGGTTTTTGGAAAGTGCGTCAGGACTGTACACGCCATGGAGAATCGATTCCCCAGCTGGCCAGGCACAATCAAGGGTAGCCTGCACGGTATGTTTGAAGGCCTGCCTTGAAATACATAGGATTAACGCAGCTGGGGAATATATTCTCCAGCGTTGTAAAGTGATAAAGCACTGAAAAAGAAATTAATATTCATTTTAAATTTCTAAACTTTTTCTAAACTTGACACCCCCAGAGTAAATTTTCACCAATTACCCCTCCAAAATATCAAATTCTTAGATGAAAAAAATCGGACAGTAGACAAACTACAAATGAATACAAATGAAAATGAATAAATGAGTGATAAAATGATATATATACAACATTTTTTCTTTTCTAATTTTTAATTTTTATTGATTTTTTACTTTTTAAGTTTTTTTATGGATTTTTTTACTTTTTGACTTCCTATCTGTGAAGCAGATAATACACAGGTTATGTAAAATACATAACACAGCGACTCTCCGCTTCAAAGATACCTGAAACCCCATGACTTAAAAACGAACCAAAAACTTTTTTGATCCATTTAGCAAGCCAGGGGCGCGGGTATAACTACAACACGTGAAGCACGATAAATACTGCAGCGACATTTAACCAAATACCGTTTGGTCATCAATATTTTCTCAAAAGCACAGATAAAATTTCTCATTTTTAAGCACCATACACTTGAGAACCAACTCTCTAAAGGTTTAAACATCTTTCAACTTTGGTTTTATTGAAATTGAAAAAGTTGACATTTTAAGATCTTTCAATTGGCACTAAAAGTGAGTACACCATTATTTCAGCTAAAATTATCAAAAGCATCAAATGCAATTACTACTGTGGCCAGAAAATGTGACTTTGGACGACGGACAATTTGTTAATTATGCTGTTGTGAGGTAGAAGACACCTCTTACTTCAGTGCACTCTAGCGACAAAGTTCTATCTAACAACGTTGAGAAAAAACTGATGAAAACGACAACGATTCAATAATGATTCCGACTTGAAACGTTCATCATGACGGCATTACTCCAGGTACCAGACGTAATCCGGCAAACACAGCAGCACTGACTCCACCCGATATTGGTAACGTCACTATCCACGCCAGGAATATGTTACGGAAAAGTTTCCAGTCCACGTTTTCTCGAGATCTAAATCGGCCCACGCAGACGACGGAACCGACCTTACAATGAGTCGTACTGATTGGAATTCCAATGTTTGAGGCGATGAGCACTGTTAGAGCTGATCCTATCTCAATACAGAAGCCGCTGAAATAGAAAAAGAAACAATTAAAAATTTACTAAATCTTTGTACTTGAAAAATAAACGACAACACTGACTAAAAGTCCGCTCACTCACCTGGATGGCGTAATTTTTGTGAGATCCTCTCCTAGAGTCTTGATGACGCGTCTCCCCCACAGCCACAGACCAAGCGAGATTCCTACCCCTCCATACGCGAGAATCCAAAGCGGCGTCGCAGCCTTCTGAGCCACGTTACCAGACTGGTGCACTATCCATAATCCCACCAATGGTCCAATGGCATTGCTGGAATAAAATCAATGAGATTAGTCATTGGTCTCCCTCCATGGACTTGTCAGTTACAAAACAAAGGTTACATTTTGGCAGAAATAAAATACGATAGAGGCCATCATCCGACTTCACACTTTAGGGCAACTTGAACATTTCTGACCAGTACCCAGTTGTAGACCTGAGCGGAGAATGGCAAGAGAGACGAGACCAGAGACCTCTTGAGAGCTTGCTGACAGACTGAGCCAAAATCCTCACCTGACGTCATTGCCTCCGTGGGCAAATGAGCCAAACACCGCAGTGAGAACTTGTAGGAACGAGAACAGGCGGATCGTCTCCGGTTCATCCTTGATTTGATCGCGACTTTTCTGCCGAGTGTCATCCGATTCTTGGCTACAGTTTGAATCTTTAGAATCGTTGAGCAGTGATGTGTCTGAGTGAACTGTTTTGTCTGAAAGATAGAATTTAAATTCAATTTTTGACCCCCAATTCCAAGAGTTTTAACAAGTATTTTAAGGGAATTTAAGAAAGACTTTGCCACACCTAAGCTTGGCGATAAGGCATTATCTCAAAGATATCCTCGAAATACTAGAGCAGTCCCCCCCCCCCCCCCCCCCGAGTGGCTTTGAAAATCAAATGTAGTTCTTTCAGGTTCAAAATTCAACAAGGGCATTTCTAAAAGATGCTTGGTGAAATGAGTTTTTATCACTTCAAAATAGCTTATCCATAATCTACAATAGTGTGACACCTACCTGCTTTTTCTGTGTCAAATGTGCCATCCTTACTGGGCTCAAGGAAAGCTTTGGCCTCTGAAGTATCCTGAATGAGAAAGGAGAAGCTCTATGAAATGGGGATTCAATGCAGAGTGCATTTCTTTCAATGGTGCAACAGGTCAGGTTCCCCGGAGTTTGAAGGCCATGTTCACTGGAGTTTCACATTCGCGAGAGATACAACAGGCTTTGGGTGAGCAGTCAGGAAAAGACAAGACCCCTGTTGGGTGTTGGGCACAGGGTCAACAACCCTGCCACGTGAAACAAGAGAATCATTATGGAGATAAAAACATGTCTTGGGTAGGTGCCTTGAGCACCGTCTGAAACAGAAGGGGCCAAACTAAGTATGTCACAGCACGTTACTAAACTACACAAAACGAGCTATAAGAGGTTACTTACAGTTTTGAGGCAACCATTGGCCATGCCATTAGAAGGTAATAAAGGCTTTGCGTTGGGGTTGATAATGGAAGTCACCACCTGACCATTACTGGCAGCTGTGAAGAGGAAAGGTGTCTCTACAGACAATGGGTGGTAGGCATAAAAAACAAGTCGATTCTAATAGCGAAAGCAAAAAGTTAAAGTCTTCACTAAAATTACAAGTAAAAGGCCAATTTCGTGTGCTTAATCAGTACCTTTCACTTCAATGTTAGAGCTTCAACTAAGACTGGAAGTTACTTGTTTACAACTGAGGTTATGTAAGCTTAGTTATGATGTTTTTAAACTATTGTAAGGCAGTTAGACACTTTGATCAAAAATATTAAAAGATGTGACGTCTGCTTGGATGGAAAAGTACTTTATTCTCTAACTTACTCAGATTATTTTCATCAATCACAAATGCTTGCACCGTTTTTTCTCTAACTTACTCAGGTTATTTTCGTCAATCACAAATGCTTGCACCGTTTTTTCTTCGTTTTTCTTATTCTCGATCGTTATGCCTAACTTCTCGACGGAGGAATGAGTGGAAGTGATCTTGTCGATGGAAGGACGGCGCGAGTTGCCACGAGAGCTTGCACGGGAACTAGTAGCTGCAAATTGGAAAAGTGTTCATTATTCAATTGGTGTACCTCAACTCGTCCTCCCTGATCAGTGCCCGAGTCCTGGAGTGTCTGACTTATTGGGCCAGCCTTTGATATTGCCAACATCAGGTCAGTTGTGATGCAAAAACCAACAGAGACAAATCCAGTTTTAAAATTCTCCAGTTTTTCACACCACTCACCGGAATATGTCACAAGTGTCAACTGCGACTGATCAACATCACTGTTGTCGGCAGCCGAATACATCACTTCGCGTTGAATCTTCTGCCGTTGCCACGGAACAATCGCAAACCTGACGACAAGGGTGACGATGATGCCAGACCCGAAACTCATGACGAAGATACCCCAGAGTGGAATCTTGTCGAAGCCGAGCACTGAAACGAACGAGTGATACGTTAAATGATAAATGAGGATTTCACATTTCAAGGGCCATTGATTCCCATGGCTGTGACAGTGCGAGCATGAAAAGATCAAGTTAAGAGCTAATAATCGTCTTGTTATTTAATGATGTTATCATCATTGAGGTTTTGTTTGCTGAGCTGGCAGCTGCCAGAACCTAATCGTATCAGGCAGGCCTCTGCAAATATGCTTCAGAAAGCCTGTAAATGGTTTTCAACACAGGGCTTCTACAGAAAATACTTACACTCTGGCCCATCATAGAATATCGAGAAGACATTGATGACGACGGTAATGGCATAGATGACGGGTAGGAACTTCAACCCTGGTTCAAGGGGTGCAGCCTGAAATAATAACACAGTATTCAATACCCTGAATGATAGAATGAACACTGGTGAGGTTGGTTTCAAAGTCAAGCTGAAACAATCAACTATTTGGTCAAGATGCCTATGCCAGCAACACGAGCTCACTGCAGCAGCCTCATTACAGGCCTCAGTAACCACTGGAGCCGTCCCCTGCTACTCACCTTTGATAATATGAAGCGTTTGATGATAAAGAAGAATCCGACGGACACTAAGCCAGACATCACCGGTGAGATGAACCAGGATCCAACTGGAAAAGAAAAAAAGGTCACAACTCCGAAAAAAAAGAAATGTTTATTTCCTCATAGCTGTAGAAATCGTTCTCCTACCAGAAGGCAGTCAAGGTTCAAAACGATTCAAGAGGGCTCTCAGCTCAGTACCATGTTGAAAATGTATCTTTTTATCATTCAAGTATCCCCCAGGTCGTGTTCGAGTCAATTTTAACTCGAGGTCCTGAAACTTTCCGGTGCAACGATACTTCAGTTTCTGCAGCTTATCATTTATTAAAACTTGGAGTATCTAACATGACATCAAATTGTTTGTTAACATGATATTGATTGGACAACCTCGGCATGTCAAAGGTCAACTTACCGATGAGGCCCAGTTTCTTCCAGTTGATTCCGTTAGCACCATTAGCAACGAGAGCAAACCCTAGAGTAGCGCCCACTATACTGTGCGTACCAGACACCGGCAGACGCAGGAATGTCGCTATCAACAGCCATACGCATGAACCTGAAGAAAACAAGGTGACATTAGGGACGAGAGTGAACAGAAGAGCGGTACCCAATATTTACAGATACTTCAATTTCGATAAAAGGAACCATAAAAACTTGTTGTAATTTAAATTTGGATATCTTTCCATCACAGACATCTGTTGCCATAATTTCTCAATTGAATGATACAGATCTCACACTCATGCACAGCTCATGTCCGCTTTTAAAAAATGGTTTGGGGCGAATAGGTTCTCTATTACCAGAAAACACATGTTCTTTTGAAGTGCAGTGGATGTGTCACTGTAACGATCAATAATAGAGAGCTTATGCACCGCACCCTTCCCAACTTCCAACCGATGTTTATTTACAACTCTCAGGTGATGTCCCTAATTGAGTGCGTCTCCTGCTAATAGGTGTCTGTAAAAAGGTTTCACCGTACTTAGATTCCGTTATGAATCCAGGTCACATGGTGCAATTGAAGAGCTGCGATTGGACAAACATAAAGTGAGCGCAATATCGTCTAGTGGGTGGGTTTGTTTACTTTCTTTAAATCAGTTTGTCACTTTCAATAAAAAGAAAATCAATACACAACAGCCTGTATTGGTCTACTCCAGATGAACTTGAACCAACATCAGCTGCTCCGTCATAAGTGACAACCGTGCCTTCACTCGTGCAACAGGCCTGTGTGTAATCAGGTTACAAGGCCTGTGGTCATGTAAATACAAATCACTGCTATAATACCCCCATAATCATGACTGAATGTATGAAACAGATTGACAGTTGATTATTTATAAACAGCTCTGAGTTGAACCCTCACATAATACGTCTGCAAGGATAGCTACCCTGCGCTAATCATTAATTGATGAAGTCATCGGCCCGTGGGTTTGCTAGTTCCGATTCTATTATCACTAATTTCACCAAACTTGAAAATGCATTGAGCAGCAGAGATTTGGAAAGGTGAACTTGTCTGGTAGGTCACAAGGAACACCATGACATCTTTTCTTTGATCCACCACCCCCTAAGCCAGCGAAGGGTCTACAAACCTGTAAGGGCTGCCACATTTCCCACCATGAGGACCTCCTCTGTACCATTATAGGGCCCAACATCGATGATACCTTTACGTATTGTGTCTGAAACTTTGGCACCTGAAATAGATGGTATATTACAATGAAATGACACCAGTTCAAGCCAGAGAGCGCAGTTCATCTTTTTTATCACTAGTCGAAATAAAGTGCCATTCCTTCTAGTATTGTATATTGCACTACCGATTAAAATAGGTCTTTTAAGTAAGCATCACAATGGGTGATATGAATAAAGGCTAGCAAATGCTTTTACTTTAGTTTTGTACAGAAAGGCCAAGTGTAAATGTACATGGAGTTTTAGATAAAAGCATTTGCTAGTCTTTATTCATATCACCCATTGACCAAAGAAAAGTATCAGCATTCTTACCGAGTAGAATTGCTCCAGCAGTTTCAAACACAGATGCAAGGATACAGGCCTGAAGCAGGGTCAACACTTTCGATCCAACTGATGTCCCAAAGGAATTAGCAACATCATTAGCACCAATACCAAACGCTAGCACGAACGAGATGAGGAATCCTACGATGATCATCCATATATTATTCGGCACCACGCCCATGAGTGTCGGCGTGGGAGTGTTCGTGGCCACCGTGGACGCAATCAAGTCAACTAGCGTACTCGCTGAGGTACTCATTGTCAAATCTGATTAAGAGGTTTCAACTGAAAGACTTGAATATGACTTTTTCTGAATCTGAAAGACTTCTATGATATGGTTTCAATTTGAGCAGTACCCGATTGCGATGTTTTGTTAATGTTATATTTTATCACAATTTGAGCAATTTTAGGTGTGATGTAGCCAGTCCCAAGTTCAAATTTCAAATTTCTTCTGAATTTGACAGCGGGTTTACTAGAACTTCATCCTCACGATGAATGCAGAAATTTTCAATAATGACAAGTTCAATTCCTCGAACACACAACAATTTCCAAAATGGTCTCCTAAAACAGCTATTTCTCAATATATTCACAATTCACAGATCCTTTTTTGGCGCTTTAGCCGAAGGCCAATACTACCGCCAAGTCCTGAGGATGTTGGCTATAACCTCATATTTAGTGAACATGATAGAATAAAGGTGGCGGTATGATCACACAGTGGATCGGACTCAGTAATATCTGAAAAGACAGGAAAGAAGACACGGTTAGTTAGAAGGGACAGATAAACAAAGAACGACAAAAGTCAAATTATGAATAGTTGACCAGTCATTACCTGAAACAAGGCAAATATTTTGAAAAATATCTTATCAGCGTTGTCAGGGACTGTGTGATTTGAGAAACCATTCACTTTTTCAAGATCCGTTCTATCGTTGAAGGCCTTGGGCTTTGGTGGCCTCCATTCAGCCTCATAGGCCTACTCCTGCAACCATACAAGACATTCCACAAGTTACACTTGCCTCTGTTTACCTGTTGCTGGTGTTGAAGGAATAAATCGTCAGAAGAACATGAAAAAACATCAACACAAATGCTATAGTCACTGCTATGATTTAGCTTGTTTGTAAGCAAGTACTCGATCCAAACAACAGCAAATAACCCAGACACATAAACAATGAAAATGAAGCCAACAAAACTCATTCCCTCATACCCCCCCCCCCCCATGCAAATATTCCGAAAAGTCTCTGTGGGCTATGTAGATGATAACTCTTGCCTTACGTACGAGGACAAAGTTTTAAACTTAAAGTCACATCCAGCCAGAAGGGCCGAACGAGTCCAGACTAGAATAATGAAAGTACACTTTACCTGATGAAGATGATTTTTAAAAGGAAGATAACAGAATATTCCAAAACAAAATCGGGAAAAGTTTGTGATTTGTAACTCTGCAATGACAGACGTCAAGACGCGACCACTAAAGCAGACGGACAGCAACAGACTATTTAAATGCTGGACAACAGCAGACGGCGGGATTGATTTTTGATTGGTTGAGGATTTGGTGTGAAGTGAATAAGCCAGTGTCAGCAGTGCTAATTCATCGCCATCGCAGAGGTATTGCAATTTTACAGCCTACCTGCCGAAGATCAAGGAATTTGAATTCCATCGAACAGGCTATTTGAGCTAATCAAATCTTATGTAATTATAGCCAACTTTGTGATGAGAAATTGCAATCTCCAAACCATGGGTAGCAGGAGGCCAACTGTGGAAATGGAGAGTGATGAGTACAAGGAGGACAACACGAATACAAGCTATCGCTATCATACCAACTATGCTTCTCTGCAGGTAGGCTACTCAAGGCCGACTCATCCTAGCTAGAGCAGACAGCCAAAATAAGCTAGAAACGCTACCGGTTCGAGTTTTTAGTAAATCTCACAGCCAGAGACTCAATATCAACCTGTTCGATCAAAGTTCTGAAGAAGAAAAAAACACCCAGGGGCTATTTAAATTCCAAAGCAATGAAGCCAGATATATTCGCATGCCTTTTATTTTTGAGTTAACAGTATGAGAACGAATCACTGTGAAAAGGAACCCAACTGAAATTACTGAAACTATAAGTATAAGAGCAATTTCACAAAAGAAGCAGTAAGCTAAACCTCATCTATACATCATCTGCTGCAGCGCTGTCACTTATGGCCTTGTCCGTGGTTATTTTGGCAGAGAAAGTCACATACCAACTTTGTTTACACTCTCACAATAATTGGATCAAAGATTACTGTACATAGTCATAATGTCAACAGTGTAAACCAATTATGCTTTATTTCAATTACATCACATAATCCCATGCCCAGCAATCATGTAGTTCCAGGACGTACCACCAGATGGCTCTATCAAGAGGCCTGATGGGGGCACACATCTATTGTCAACAAACACACATGCTCCTCTCAAGCCGCTGCCTGATAGTGTTAAGACATTGTGTATATGAAGTACTGGGACAGTAGCCAAGCATCTTTGTGTCAGAAAGTAACCACATCTGAATATTTATGAGGTTGAAGGTAACCTGCAAAGTATCTGGTTACAGGTCTAATTAATAGTGCCAAAAATAGTATAAGGGCAAAGTACAAGTCGCACTTACACTTTAAATCTCAAGTTTCTAAAGAAATATTGATCTAAATAATTGCCCAGACACCAATCAAAACAACATTCTTATTGAAACGCAGCCAAAGGCATGAAATTATTACTATTACACTAAGTCACTTAAATACAGGCATTTCTGTCAAATTTAAGTGGTTCTCCCTCGACTGATTGTCAGAATGACTCTCAGTGTTATAGGGCCTAGTGTTAATGTTACATTTTGACTGGATCACATGTATTTATTCATTATCATGAGGACAAAAGCATGAAATACCATGAAATGATCCATGTCGGGAAAGTGTTGGCCTTTTTGATCATGTAAATTGTAAACTACCCTATAAACAGACTTCTGTGCATGCACATTATTTTGCGTTTGTTGTCTGTGCATGGGGATGTGTTTATCAATTGAATTGGGGGCCAGACCTCAAATTGGCCTTGTCCTCTCAACACAACCCAACACCCTTGGGACTTGGTTTTAAGGTCAACCTATTCAATACAAACTCCATCATCATTCAATGTGATTGATCAAGATGCGGACTTGCATTTATTATGTATTCAGACAAGCAGTTAGCCTGTGACGCTCGTCGTCTACAATCGTCATCGATTGATCCAAGATTGAACGGTCAGCGGTCAAAATGATCAGGAATTATCTGCCAGAGTAGCAACAGCACTGAACCAGAGTATTTCACGGAGGATAGGTCTGATAGAGTCACGTTTTGATTATAACCTATCTCAAAATCTGTCTGATCAAGACAATAAATGCCGTAAATGGAAGAATAAGGATTGGTCAGGACCAATCCAGTTTCAACAGCCAGTGTTTTCTCTGGCTTTTGGTCTGAACATATCGAGACTATACTGGCATTTGATCATGTTTTTCACTTCAGGGCTACTCAAGTCGAAGCCATTTTTAGAATTTTTAGAAGTTCATAGCAGCATGACACAATTTTTATGCTTGCATGCATAGACAAATTCGAAGAAGTTTGTTTTGGCACTGAAAAAATAGTCCTAACTCCTGCACAAACACATAACAAATTAGTGATATTATTAGCATTACCTGATATTACACTACCTGATATTACACTCACAGTCCACGCATGAAATTAGGATGAAAATCAGCAAAATGAGGGGCAACTTCCCAGAACAAAGTCATGAAGTCCTAAAAACACACACACCAAAAACTCCCGCCAAGGCGCCAATGCAAATCTCATTGGTTAAACAAGGATCCAGGAATTTATCCTGTATCCTGCTGCACATTTGGCCGTACATAGAATCGCGCACCTGCCTTGTCACGAGATTGACTGTGTCAATGGGCCAAGTCGTAAAAAAGTTCAGGTTACTGCACACCAAATACATAATCAAACATAATATTCTGACTGCTTCGTGATTACATTTACTTATTTACCGATGTGCCTGACAAAATAAGTGGGAAACACGCAGCAGAAATAGAGATTTTGTAAAAATTTCGGAGAAGAATCCCCGTTGCGGTCCCCAGCCATCCAGTTCACTCGTGCCGTACACATGGCTTAGAAACCATTCACTCCAAGTACATACATAGATAAGGAGGTTTACGCTTATTTACTACAGTCACCTTCACAAGACATCTCACCCAAGTGTACAGCACACCAAATAACTTGATATTCAAGCTCAAGAGTGACTCAAATGGTCATTTTCTCAGCATAAATTGCAAAATAACTTGAGTCTGAACCAGATCCAACCGGAGCCTGCGAAAAACCTCGTGGCGCACACACATCCTTTTGCCAAAATCTTTATAACTGACCTGTTTTACTGCTCAAAAAGATCAAGTAATTACAGGAAGATAGTTATCTCTTGAATGTGACAGAAGGGATGGAATTAAAACAGATCTTACCTGTTTCCAGTCCTTTTTTCTTAGGATTCAGTAAAAGACACGAAGAAGGGCATACCCGCCATTTTCTGAGTGGAAACTCAGTCTTGAAAATAGATGGCATCGTTTATCGGAATGAGAAAAGGCGGGAATTTGAATTGCAACACCATGGAAACAGACAACTAGAGATAGCAATGATGACGGCAAGTGACAGTAGGCCTATGCGAGGGAGTCAATTATCAGACCAGAAACAATGTAGACCAGTAGATCACAGTGTCTCTGGTCATGTTATGTCACAATCGATGTGACAGTAGGCCTACCAAATGACACCCTGGTATGCCTAGTAGTGACTAGTACAGCCAGGCTGATGAGATATCTTCTCCCCAGGATACACAATTATTTCTTCGGGTCTGACTGGTCTTCCCTGGATGCACCATCCAACGACGGAGTCTGTCGTTTTCCATTGCAGGGTGTAACAGTCATGTCTCTATAAGATTGATGTGCCATGTGTCATGTAATCTGTACAGGGTGTACCTTGTCTCGACTAGATGTGACATGATGATCCAGGTTGTCTTTTCTCCAGGAATCTAGTTTGGTTCACTCCATCTGACTGAGGAGAACAGGAGATCAATGTCATGAAGAGACTACCTCTGGATAAGTCTTTTGGAAGTCTTTTAGATACAGGTTCTGTTCAATTTAAACCAAAGTCTTTCCTCCCTAACTCCCGAGCCGGACAGATAGACCGGCCCGCACAAAGACCGGTTAATCCTTGCTAATTGGCATCCGAATACCCAATGCGCGATATAAACTATCCCACCCTGACGCAACCAGTGGTTTTAAATATACTCCGCCTCTGAATATATACGATGCGGAACTTGTATTTGAGGATGAAACTCTCCTTAATAAACTCACAACAACGTGTACAAAATGTGCGAAGAAGTAAACAACATCAATATTTTCCACATTTGCCGGGATTACTAGTTATTATTCTCACTAATAGGTGACAGCATCGACAATTGACCTGCAACGCACCTGGAACGTTTGGGGTTAACACCATGAGATGAATGCCGCGAGAATTTGCACAGTATATAAGAGTCTTGCTGGGTAGTGTACTAATAAGATAAACCACAGATTAAACCAGGTTCATATTTGCTTTGACTCAATGAATGACGGATCTGAGGGAGCTGGTTCAGGGGTTCCAGCTGTAAATCGTCCCCCGCCCTAAAAACGGGCGATATTTTTAATTTTTCGTAATAGCGTAGTTCCACTTTTTTAGCTCAGATGGCGCCAGCTGGGGTCCTCTCAAAATCATTGATGATGAAACTCACGAAACTCTAAAGGGTGGTCCAGAAACGTTTTCCCTTGCACAATCGAATTTTGTTGTGTATCCATTGTGTGAGGGAAAATAAGTCTGGGTCACCCTGTAGTACTAGTAAATGAACTTGTCACCCTGTTCAAAGACATCGGAGCGAAAGTGAAAAACGAGGACATTGTTTTCCACCACAAGGGACCTGTGTATTTTACCGTTGCTTTATATTGTTACCTACAGAAATGACTTTCGGCCAATGAGACAGTAGTGCACCATATCTCTTCTGGATGTGCCCTCCCCTTCAAAGCTCGCCATGTTGCCAGAGAGTGTACCAAGTCTTTGCTGGATGTGCCATGCCCCTTCACAATGCGTACTCTGTCTGATCTAGATGTGTACTCGCCCAAGGTAGTGCACCATGTTTCTACAGGGTGGACCTTGTCTTCACCCTTACGAAAAATGTGTCTCATTTTCACATGGTGAATACCTGATCATTTTCATAAAGGGGTTGCATAAAATCAGAACACCAGACCTGTAGAGACAGCAGATACTGCAACAACCATACCATAACATGCTGCCACAACCAGACCTGATGATACAACATATGCTCTCACAACCAGACCTGATAGACAGGAAATGCTGGCACAACCAGACCTGATGAGATTGCAGATACTGTCACAACCAGACCTGGCGAGGTAACAGATGCTGTTACACCCAGAGCCAAGGCCAGCACAAGCAGATCCACACCTGATAACCCGCCCCATCTCAAAGTAGACCAATGAACGACCTCGATAGCAAAGATTACTTCGGAGCAATACTCCACCGTTCATGTATACTGAACCTATGATGTGACCAGGTCAATAGGAAGGATAGAGGCAAAAGTCCAAGTGCCCTTAGGTGGATTACTGAAGGCTATGTTCACACCAGATCAGGACATAGGCACAACCATGGCAGACAAACAGAAACAAAGACAAAAACACTCGCTGCGGACAATACTGAAAACTTTTATTTACTAGCAAAAAACACAAAGTATTATTACAATGTTATACAGTATATGATATAATGAGGCTTTTTATACATCATGTACAAATTAAAACTACACAGACTTATTGAAGGTTAAGCTCAGGGAAACATTGCAAAATCCACACCTTATTTTACCAAAATTTCTACAACTGCCCAAGTGTACTGAAACAGACCAAAAACATACTTAATCACATCGATGATAGCTTCTTCTGGTCTAACTTGGAGCCCCCATCAACATTGAAAACTTTGGCAGGTAAACTTGTCGAATTAATTTTGTTAGCGTCTAAAAAAATGTGTCTCGAGGCCATAATTCTGAGATTGTCACATAAAGCCCAACCTCTCCATCAATGATACCCTTCAGGACCGATTAGTGTCCCCCTTTCGAGGAAGTGGCTTGACTTAAATACAGAGGTCCAAAATCAGTGTCAAAGAGGTCAGCCACTCTCAGCTTCTTCATCATTACCATCCCAGTAACCTTCAAACAAACATGGCAAGCTAAGCCCTCGGATGGCCGATGCTATAGACAGGTGTTGTTGGTCTAAAGAAGTACACTTGCTGGCTGTGGATAGGTTAAACCTTAAAGGTACAATACATCCTCCACCAAAGGACGACGAAAACAAGAAGAATACAAGATAAATGTGTTTAAAAGGAGAGAAGAAAATTTATCTCTTTGACCTCATAGGTTGGGAAGTACCACTTCCTCAAATAACTCTGGAGAAAAAGACTTTGTCAAAAACTGTGCCAGTTTGCGTAAAGAATTAGAAAAAAATTCATGTCAAATTCAAGGTGGAAACACTTTGCTACAAGAACTTTACATTCAAAGGAGGAAATTCTGAATTAATTCAACTTTTCAAGTCTTGTCAAAAAGAAATGGAAAATGAAATGATGTCATACCATCGCCAATGAGATTGGGGAAAATAATTAAGTAGAAAATAATCATGGATGGATCGACCGTTATTTCAGCACAGAATATCATACTTATTGTGAATTGCACACAGCGGTTTTCGAAGACCAGGTTCATTGGTTATGTACGAAATGAGGAGAGATCCTCACAATTTAAAGAAGCCAGGAGACTACGATACATGTGTGTTAAACAAGCTAAAGTTTCCAAATCAGCAGACAGAACAGTCGTACCAGTTCACTTCCTCCAGAACTCACAAAGAAGCCTTGAATTATATATCTTCAGAGAAGTCCTCAGACGAAATTGTTACTTGGGGCCACTTGTAAGAAATTTACATAACAAACTTTCACAAAGGACAATTTTGTGTCAAATCATTTATCAGGTATAATTGCTAACATTATCGAGTTTATACAAGAAATCTAGGATTATAAATTTGTGATGGTCGTCTGCTGTCAACAGGACTTCCCCTTAAATTTGCAGAATCGCAAAAAAGCATTTTGGCATGATATTTGGCGCAAGCTCTAATCTCAAAGCTGACAAATGGCAAATTCCTCGACAATGATTCGAATTTTGCCACTTCATTAAAACCGAGAACCTGATGAAAAGTTCCAGACAAACTTCATAAAGTACTTGGATATGAATGCAATTGAGACTTGATTGTCCGAGAAGAAAATTTCAAAAGCATGAAAGCGACTATCTTTCCAGAAGAATCTACTGCACATGATGATTCACAGAAGATGAAGGAGCTAGAATGAGGGCTCCCCCTTGTGGTCACTCGTTCAGTTAATAATATACAGTCAAGATGAGAATGGGAGGGTTACACTGTACAGGATGACATGATATGAGATGAGAGCAAACCATTCAGGGGAACTACCCATAACCTCGAGATGGACTGTACCAATATCAACAAATAGAACAAGACAGGGCAGTTGACATTACATTATTAGGGGTGTTCAAATCCATCGTGATCATTTTTGGCAGAAAATCATCATTTGAGAATTTCTGATAAATTTCCCAAGTAAGAAGCATAATTTTCAATAAAATGATTTTGTTAACACCGGTACAGACATTTTGAAGATAGCTGAAAACGACACTCCAGTCTTCAAAGGTTTGAGGGAGCATGAAGTATAAGCACCTATTATGATCTTATATGACTAACATTCTAAATCCAACCAGTGAACCAGTACCACTGTCTGTCCGCTGAATTATACTTCCAAATGAAATCAGGGCGATGTCTGCAACTCAACTAATGGCATCGCAAGGAACACCACTATTCCCAGAGCTTTGAATCTATCATCGATAGTGCACCCTGACCAGTTGTTAATTTTCAATCCAATTCCAGAGTCACCATTCAAGCAACAAACATCGCCCTTAACACTTTTGAAGGCAACATAAAACTTGCGCACTATTCAGTAGTTTTATCAAATGGTTTACATGCAGAAATAACTGTTGGCTCTACAAGACTGTACAAAGAGAAAGTGTTCTGGTGTCAAGATTTCTATATGTATACACAATGTCTTAAATCGTACAATTTATTTGCGTTCCTCTATTTTACACATTTTGTTTAAATCTGTACACTGTTCATATTGGTCGTCTATCCATATCTGAACGTCCCAAAGAGACGCACACCTGTACATAGAAATTTACAGCAGCATTTGAAAGATTTTGAATTTACAGTTTGTACACAAGATGAAATTGCGAGACGGGTTGGACACGGCATAGAATTAGGTATGTGAACCTTGGCCATTTCGGCGTCGTCACAGGGAAGTGGGCAGATGGACTCAAATGACAAAAGTGCACCCAAGGTCCCTGGAGCAAACCAACAAAATGCCCAGCAGCACTCATTACCAATTCTGCACCGTGTTGGCTATGGCAGTGATTTCGTACATGTGGGATATTACAAAACGATACAGAACTCACAAGTAGAAAAAGTTTGTGAGAAAAATTATTTACTACTTCTGTTAGATCAAAGGGTGGCACGTTCGCATGGCCTTTAATCAACTGTTAGAGCAACTACAGTCCAGAATTTATCAAATAATCAAGAGGGTCCAAGATTCCCAAAACTTTACCATCCAGCACAATGACATCGCCGTATTTCCTGAAATTCATTCTTATTCTGTGCGAATAGGTGGCCGAGCATATCAATGTAGCGTCTAGCATGACGCCATATCGGGCCAACGGACGCCTAATTCGGTAGCAAAATTCTTTTAAGCCTCTATACACCAAATGGTGACATATTGAGGAGTCGGTTGTGTTGTGAGTAGTAGAGATATAGGAATCAGGGACCTGACATGAAATGAATTCTATTGTGGCACTGTACAAAACGTTGGGTGTAATGAAAAACGGAATAAGCAGGTGTCGCCCAAAATCTACAAACGCGAGTCCCTATGTCTCTAGCTTTTTACAATTAAAAAATATCCGAATTAAATACAGAGAAATAAAAGGGGAAATAATAATATACATAGCGTGTACATACATAACCAATATACATAGGAACAATATCATACATAACTATATACGCAACAATAAAGTCTACCGACGATATGTCAACTTACAATGACAAAATAGGCCCCTGTTGCCATGGTTAAATTGGTCACTATGGCGACAGTTTCCACGGTTACACATGGTACCATGGCAACGGCTCATGCAAGCTTCTAAATGACGTACAACAGTCGATTTATGCTCCGTCAACACAACAAATACCGAAACCGAATCTACTTTTATACGAAAATGTTACAATATAGAACTTGTGTCGACTATATTATGTCTATATTCCATCTAATGCAACCAACGGACCAAAATTACCATATAGTTGATTATACAAATCGACAACAGTACAAAAATCTATGATACGCTTTGAGTTGGGTTTGCCGATAATTTGTGTCAACAAAATGGAACGAGGGCAGCAAAGATCTGATCAGAAAAAGTTCTGAGTATAAGGCCTCAGTAGTCCTACATCGAGTTTATAAGGCAGGGGAGTCAAAAAATCACCCTGGTACAAATACAACTTCTGTGTGCATTCACGCGTACTGCAAGCTTTTTTCTATTTGTCCTACTTTACCTCCGTGGCGGTTTAAGTGACACTGACAGTGCAGGACTGATTCGACCACCGCCTGCCCTATGAAGGTCGCAATCACAACCGAAGAGGCAATGATTCAGTATTCACACAAAATACTGGCAAACCCAACACAGAACCTACTCTCATGAAGCATGACACGACAGGCCCACGTCATACTCCACTGACGAAACGCCGCCATTAAATGAATGATGTTGTACAAATGTACATTGTGAGTGATAACTCTTTGCGTCGTTTTACACATGTACAATAGTATGGTATCTCTCTCTATTATAAAACATGGACTCCTCAACATTTACAACTGTACATTTGTACACTGAAGTTTACAAAGGTCTATACACTTTTGATTTTCACACCCGTATTCAAAATTTCAGAAATTTCATTTGCACTTGGAGCGTTTGCCGGTCAGAATGTTTCCCGAAGAAAAGTTTTCTGATTTCATGACATTTATCAGTGTAAGCAAACAAGATCCTGAAAATCAAATGCGGATGTGGGAATGGAAAGCCTAACAATGTCTACCATCTATACCAGCTACTAATAACTTTACAAACAAGTAATTATATAAGCCGTTACAATAAAATACTAGAATTATATCCCAAATTTATGTTTGTATGATGAATATATGAATCTTTATAAACGATATCTACCGCTAGTTATGACTATCAACGATCAAAAGACAAGCTATAGCTAGTGCCAAGAACACACACACGAATACACAAAGGTTATACTTAGTTATTTTCAACTACTTTCTAGGTCATTCAGATTCTAAAAAACTTTTGTCTAAATTACAAAAAATTTAGATGGAAAAATATAGTAAGATTCTGTCCCAAAGTAGAAGCGTGATTAAGAGAGAAAACAAAATGGGGAAAACCAACTCACACCAAAATAATATCAGACATCTTCAAGAAATATATTCTCAAGTGTTTGATAAGTTACAAGAAATTATCAAATATTCAATATAGTCGATATGAAATGTTCTCATTTTGGTATCTTACATGAAACGTTCCAAAAAATCTGATACTCTAACGAAAAATTCAAACCTCGAATGTTGCAAGTCTAAAGTGAAGTCATCGCTTCCAACTGAGTTTCTACTGCTACCGTTTGATGACGGCGTGCATTACAAAATCTTGTATTCTGCGGCTATTTTATACTGTACAACGCCACGGGGGGCGGTCAAATCATTCGTCCCAAGATAACTGTACACGGGCAAAGTTGTTTTTATGTTCACTGTACAAGGTAATTACTAGTATATTTGATAGGACTGGTTTTTATCAAAATATTCTCAAATATTACAAACTTAGCACCAAGTGAAGACAAAATACTGGTTACAACCTCTTTACATAGTGTGGGTAGAAAACTTTCCAGTGACTCTTAGGATACATGTCCATATTCAAACATTCTACAGGCATTATTTATAGTAGTTATACAAAATTCACTCACAATTTACAATATACAAAATATGTGGCGTGCACCGGCAACATTGTGGAGTTGCCACGGCAAACAGGGTCCCGATTAATCGCATGCTATCTTTGTTACTTTTTCGAAAATAAAAACAGTGCTAATCCTCTTGGAAAAAAACCTGTAGAAAAGTTTGAAATGAGACGCATTTACATATTTTACAGTATATACACTTTACAGAGAAGTACATAAAATACACTAGAATTTAGCCCAACCTAAGCTGATAAGATTTACTGTACATTGATGTAGTGTGTAACACTTGGATTAAGGGTATTCAGAAAGTGCTAAATTGAGGCATTAAGAAATTAGCCTGTTGACACAAGAGCCCATCAAGTCACAAAGGGGGGGCCTTGGTCATTATGTGGTTCACTGACCAAGTGTTTCTGACCCTATACTTCAATTTAAGGCATGTTCGGAATGTTTTCACAAGTGCAGGCCTAAAATTTTGCCTCGGGTACTGGAGAGTGTGAAGGAAGATTTGAAAGGGCACAAAGGCCATTTTGAAGGGCACCATGGCAGCAATGACCTTGGTGAAATTAGAGTCCTCCATGTGGTTGTACCAATATTTCATAAAACGACTTGTATTTAAAACGGCGATTGTACTGTTCACAATGTGAGTGGTAGCCTTTCAGCGATGGTAAATCAAGTCACATGATTTCATGGCATATTGTCAACAGTCGTCACCTGCACTGCGATGGAGTGACTTAGACTGACTAGTTTACTTGATATCATCACCATCTTTCTAACTTTTATATGTTTTTCTGAATACCCTCACAAGTGTCCAACCATATGTGGAATGTACAGATGAATTACCAACTTAACATGAACCGATCTATAGACCTAATTTTTTCTCTTCACTACCAATTTGGGGTCGGAGATAGGATTAGCTCAGTGGGGATTAATGACAAAGGTCAAAGGTCAGGAAATCAGGGAACAAAACCTAAGAAGGCTTTTTAACCGCAATTACATTTAACTCGCAACACTACTTTATAGTATTTTTATTATCATGACTAAGGCCGAAGTTACATAGACCTCATTCGTTCATTTACCACGAGTCACTTTCTGGGTTTTTCTTTCATTCCTCGGTGAATGCACGCCACAAGGCCGTGCTTTTACAGGGGAACGAAAGCAAAAGGGGAAGTCCTGGGAAATGAACGAATGAGGTCTATGTAACTTCGGCCTAAAGCAAAAGATCAACTCCTTCAGAGGAGATAATGTTCACATCAATTAAGATACGTGGGTGAAAATCTGACTTGAAAAATATACCCAACACCTAAACCTAAAGCCGGAAGTAATCTTAGTCAAAATTCTATAATTAGTTTAAAACATTTTGAAAATTCATACCATTTTCATGTCTACAACCTTAATTGAGACGAGTAACTCTATCCGCTAAATATTCTAAGCTGGATTTTCAACATTTTTTTCGAATGACGAGGTCCCACACAAACGCCCCCAACGAAATCGTACGACGTGTTTCTCAACCTTTTCCGTCACCGTAAATAAATAAATCAATTCTCCACCACTCATGCCATCTGGTGACCACTCAATGAATTACATATTACGCTGTTAGTTCTTACTACCTAACCTTAAAACCGGTGAAATCTTATATCATTAAAGCGTCAACGATGCCAAAATTGACCACAAAATGGCACCGACAAAGATCAAAACTCCTTCAAATTCATCCCAACTCTGCAAACGCCATTCTGAGACCCGGGCAAGATCAAATAGTCGCCGTACCTTGTCACTGCAGTGCTCCATTAGGAGGCATCCCGATCGGTCCAAGGTCCGTATTCTTCATGAAGAACTTCTCCAGCTTGGCCAGGATGTGCTTCCCGTACGTGTACTTCCTCAACGTGGCGACGTGTGGACGTATCTTGTGCATGAGGATCTTTCGCTGCGCAGGCTCGGCGACGTCAATCATCTTCTGGACGACGTAGTTGGCAAATTGATCTTTCATCATGGTGTACAAGGCACTGTGAGGACTGAAACGATAACAGAGTCATATAAACAAGATAAACACATTGGTTCACTCCCTCGGGAAGAGCAGACGACAGGGTGTGAGTGCCTCCACCAAATCTGAAAGAAATTACGCGTTGACTTCAAAGCTGCCAAACCTGGAAAGAAATGGTATCGTGATTCTGCCAGTTCAGATGACGGCCAGGTTGGAATCGCCTGCAATAATCTGAAACTGTGGGGAGCATCAGAGTTTATGACTTCGAGGAAACAATCTCATACTCTTCCTATCACCCTTCATAGTAATATTTACTCGGATGAACATTTATAATCACAGAAATGTTTCCTTTATCAACACATTTGGAAATCTCCCTCCACCATTGAACATACAAGTGATCATCAAGTACATCCATATTGAACATCACATCTCCTTCGCAAGACTATTGTGCAAAGATACATCACATATGATATCTTTATCAATATTCTAGGAAATAACGTAAATTACAGGTACTCACCCTTCATTCATGGAGCAGACCTCATCAATCAGCATGGCTTTCTCAGCTCGGGACGAGTGCGACACACACTTCTCAACAACATTACTGAAACAGAAGAACAGAAGCATCAGCACAACTGAAAACTGAAACAACTGAAAAGAAGTATCAGCACAAGTCAAACAGTTGACATCTTGAAACTTCAGAGGCCTTGAACTGATGGCCTGAAAATTGAAAACAGCAGGTCACTTTCGCAGAGGACTACAGATCCTTTTGCAGTGCCCAATTGCACAGGATATGTTGTAATACACTCTGGCAAGTCAGGCTCTAAGTCCAATGTCACATGCATGCAAGACAGACAACTTACAGGAAATCAGAAACAACTCTGCTACTAAGGTAACTATTTTGGGCTGGAGTGCTGACATTGACCCTCAAATCATCAGCTACCCCCAGACAAAATGGCTCACTTACCTGGCAAACTTGTGCTGGCTAAGGTGCAGTACCTTCCCGCGCAGAATGGCCACAATCCGACTCTTATCATCCGGACGACCATGCTCCAATACATGTTGGATCACGTAGTTTCCATACTGGTCTTGCACGAGGCGTTCTGTATTCTCGTGGAGTTCATCCAGGATTGGTATGGTCTGGTCTGGTGTGCAGTGCTCGAGGATTCTCTGGATAACGCGGCAGCCGTACGGATGTGTCGACAAAGTGAACACCTAGAGAAAGAGGAAAGCATTGTCGATAAGAGATTTTTCAAAGAAATGTTCTTCAAATATCAAAGAAATAAGTGGAAAGAAATTAACAGTGAAATATAAACAGATGAAAGATTGGAAAAGACGTGAAGAAGAGGAAAGTTCTAAGGACATTTTGAAATGAAAACTTGACAAAAACTTCACAGAAGCAATCTCTCCAAACTTTATAACATAAGTCTTTTCTCTACTGTGTAGCAATGGCTAAGGAAAGCCACCAGTTCATTTCAGTTAAGTTGGTAATTCAGGATCAACAGCTTTTTGTATTAAGCCTTTTATCTACACTAAACAAGCAACTACTGCATACAATGTATTCTATACACAACGTATTCTATTCTTTACAGAAGCAGCTCTCAGATTTACAGAAGTCTATTGTACATTAGTGACATCTGTACTATTTATAACAATCAACTAATTTCTCTGTTAATCCCTGAAACCTACAAACACCTTTACAGCTATTGTGTCCATTCTTACAGAAATGTCACAACAGGTATTGTGTACAATTTGTACAGTATTTTAAACATTCAGCACTGATTATGGTAATTACATGTATAGTAAACAAATATTGGACAATAATTGATACTCAAGCAAACATGCATTAATACAAGACAACGGGTTGGATGCATTCTGGTCCATACAGACTCTAGTTGTCAAGGTGAATGAGTCTCCTATTGGACTGGGTTACTGGATACATTCAATGGGAAACCAAATACATGACATGACTTGTCTACCCTGAATGCCATGCATTCTAATGCTACTATGAACTATGGGTTAGTTGGTGCATTGTCAGGTCGAATCTTAGATGAACTACGGGTTAGTTGGTGCATTCTCAGTTCTAGGTGCATAAGTCCCTTTCAAACTAGCATTTTCCAGGTGCATTCTTGTTTTTCCAGACTAGGGTAAACCCAGCGGCAATACCTACTATCTAGTGGGTGCAGTCTACAGGTTAAGTGCATGATGACATGTTGACAAAGTTTGGATTGCTTACATTCTCTCTTACCTGCCCATTGAATGCGTCGATGATAAACTGAAGATGCTTCGGGTCAACGCATTCAATACACTTTTGTACGACGTGATTCCCGTTCTGGTCCTTGACGCACTTGAGGACGTGACCGTCCAACTCTTTGACGATCTCGACCTGCATGTCAGCGGGAATCGACTCCAGTGCCTTCTGGATTACGCGACAGCCGTACATCTGTAACGCCAACGGCAGGACATGTCCGCGGACTCGTTGAGCAAGCGTCTGCTTCTGGTCGGGCGAACCAAACTCAAAGAATTTCTGGATGACGTAGTTGCCAAAGACATCTGTCATTAAGCTGTATGCAGCTGGAATAGGAGGGAAAACGTTGATGAATCTCATTGCATTCGTCCACACATCACCGATCCGTCTGCTTACATTTGAAATTTCAGGGAACCTTTTCTCATACTCTTCCTATCACCCTTCACAGTAATACATACTCGGATGGAAGTTTATAATCACCGAAATGGTTCAGAGACTTACGGGGCAGTTAAAGGACCCAGAGCAGTGTTTGGTGAGACAACTAATGCGGACACGTCCAAAGAATGTTTCAATACAGTCAGTCTGATGAGGGAACCAACAACATACCTGTGAGAATCTCATTGAACACCATGACTTTCTCTGCCGGGGTAGCTCTCTCCAGTTTCTGCTGGATGAAGCGTGAGCCATGCTGATCCTGGGAGAACTCTACCACATGATTCACGAGATCTTTCAGCTGCAGGTTCGGGATGCGGTTGTTTCGGAAATCTTCCAGCATGCGGCTGCGGCCAACGGTCACTTCCTTTGATAGACTGGCACTGGAAGAAAGAAGGCAAACTTCATTACTCATCCGAACAGGATCTTGTAACCTGAACATGTCTGATTTTGAGGAACCAAGTTGTCCATTCACGACAAACCAGTTCTCCGATAGCCGATTATGTTAGGGAAACCATCTCTCATACTCTTCCTATCACCCTTCATAGTAATATTTACTCGGATGAACATTTATAATCACAGAAATGTTTCCGTGCATCGCTATGTTGCAATGCAAATCCCTGAAACTTATAGCAATATGACCACCAACTTCAATACGAAAGCCTTTACTAACCTTCTTGCCAAATTTCTTGTATTGAAGATGGAAGTTCCGAACAACTGGTTGTTAGCGAGGCCGGAGCGATGATACTTGGCCTCGGCTCCAGGTGCAGCAGAATAACCACGCGTGCCGCCACCTATGCCTAAATTAGGAGAAGGGAAAAATTAAAGAACGTCACGGGGCGGGATAATAATGAACATTCGAGGGCAACCATGTCACATCTTGTCTGTTACGACAACTCGGCAGGTGGACATATTGTTCAACATGACTCATACCATGATGAATGTTACGCCAATTACGCATTGTTCTGCTCAAATCCAATGCTTGAGCAAGTTAAGTATGATATCTCAACTTATCTGGTATGATATCTCAACTTATCTGAATGGCCGATTGTTGAATTCAAAACGACAGCGACTTGGAACGATTATGATTGACATATTATAACAGGTTAGGAATTGTTAAACCCGAAATTGTGATTTGACCAAACCAATTGTGGGAATGCCTTGCTCTTCATCTTCATCCCATATTTCAAAAGTTGTATACTCGATTCTTTGAATGGTAGGTATATTTAGGAAGGTGTTCTAAATACTGATGAGTATTTTGGGTTTGATCTTTTCACCAATGAAGAAATACTTCAGAAGGGACTCTCAACACAAAAAAAGAACCCTTCCATATCAAATTGTGAGTTATTTTGGTAAAACAAACGATCCAGGAATGTTCATCAACTTGTAACTTTCAATTCTTGTTGTACACATTCAAATTGTTTTCTTCAGGCAACAATTTGGGGACCAATAAGCCCCAAGGCATTCATTTTGTAACAATAGAGTTCTCTACTAATGAATTCATTGATCATCAGGAACCTTGATCAGCGTTATTTCATCCCCCTTTCTACACAAAGATGAAAGAGCAAGGCAATACCACGCCCTTTAAGAGCCGAGACCAACTGATCACAGTCCTGAAAGGGGTCATCATTCAGCACTCAACGTCAACAAAGCAAATAACACGGTGCAAACAAACTCTGGCCAAAATCGTAAACGTCTTTCAAATCAACAAGTTTTTTAGTGAGATTTTGGTATGAAGAGGGAAACTAGAGGTGCCGGAATAAGGACTTTGTACAATATCTGTAGGTAGGCTCGAGGGGACATTTTCAGTTTTTGCATTTTTAGGAGATTCGGTTGAGATGCTTTGGAGTGGTCAGCGGGTTGATTGACAGGGAAGGAAGAAAATTGGCTGTTCCAATGAACATGAAAACCCCACTGTTTTCTCAAAGCTAGTATCCATTAAAGTTTATTGGGGTGAAATCCTGAATGGGGAAGAATGTTCATTGGAACACCCAGGGAAGACAGGCTGTTCCAATGGACACATCAGCCCACCCAAATCTGGGGAGATTTTGATGGGAATGTGCATCCTTTGGAACAGCCACAGCCATTACATTAAAAGCACCTACCCCCTAGGCTTAGGTTAGAACTTGATCCGCTGAGGGATGGCGGTGGTGTTAGTGACTGAGCAGGTTGGACCAGGCCCATTGGGCCTGCGGGCGATCCCGCCGCACCACCGAGCGTGCTGCCCCCTAGTGTGTTGTAATATTGAGTCAGGGGGACCTGGCGTTTGTAATCGCCCATTTTGTAATCGGACAACTTGTAATCTGTGAGGGAATCACGCCGCTGTGACAGGCCTGTAATCGAAGGAGACGAGTGTTTATACAAGTCCAAATCCAAAGTTTTACGACATGCAGAAATAAGCACAACCTTGGGCTACAGGAACACTGAGGATGACGACATCAAGACAATGAATAATTCCGTGGTTAAACGGAAATGGGTGATCTGATTAGATCAAATACAGATCTATTTACAGATCTAAAGTCAGCCATCGATGACATATGCACAATCATGGTATGTGCCAGTCAATCTACGACTTCACTAGCATTTATTTCTAACTACTAAATCTCATTTTAAAAGACACTGTTGTTCGTCAGTGTTCCTTCTGCGCTTGGAGGAGTCATTCCCCAGGGAGTCTTCCTCCTCCAAGGCAGCAGGAGTATATGTGACCACCACTATGGTTTCATGCCAATTGGGGTTTCGGCCCAGTGACTTCCGACGATCAACCAGTATAAATTAATCCACAGTCCTATGACAGACTGACACATGAGTGTTAAGAACACATAGGTGAGCATGCCACGTCATTATGGATTAATCGACACGGAAACGAACCCATATCAGTCAGAATGTTGACCTATTCATACTTTTTCACTGGCTTGAAACAGTGCCATAACTATTTCATTTCCTTTCCTGTGAATGTATCTATCTACTGAGCTGAGCAAAGAGGGTATATGTTGAATGGAAACATGCATTCTCTCCTTTACATCAGGTAAAGGTGATTTCTCCAATATTCATCAACAAGACCAGCATGCAATAAGTACATTCACTCAAGCTTTCAAAGCAAGGGCTGTCCAGTTCTATCGAGCTTGAGTACCGACTCAACTAAATTTATAAGCATACTGGATGATATTTGCCTATACTTTCACATGCACAAAATGCACTTTGAAATCAGTCTTTTCGGGAACAGACACAACTGCACCTGATGATATGGAAAGCCTTGGGTGTCCTTGCTGCCGACTGGCAAGCAAAGTTGACAACTTCGCCACCTCTAAAGCACTAGTAGGAGGGTATAAAATGGCTTAACCACGAAAATGACCCTGTGCGTGGGACACCTAAAGTGCTCCACAAATGAGCCATCTTTGTCCCTGCGACTCTAATCAGTGATGTGCAACAAAAACATCTCTTGTCTGCAGGTAAACTGGATTTAACAAGGCACTTAAAACTGAACAGAATTTGACTACAAGGTGTGGAGGAATTACCTGACATGACAAGACAATGATCACCAGAAGCCAAGCAGATATTTTGGCGATGAGAGGAATGGAACCAGTTGAAGAACCTTCAGATGCCAAGGAAAGCCTTTCGAGGACTAAGTAACATTCTGGTATTGAATCTCTACATCATGCAGAAGCCCATGCAGGGTCAGTAGCCAGTGGCCCAGCCTACTGACCAAGCAAAGTTGAGAGGCAGGAGAACACACCATTATATTGCAATACCTTGCCAAGTGGGAATGGATCAGGGACACAAAAACTCACTCGCAAATTCACAATTGGATCTGACTCAGATTAAGCCAAGTGCCAGTTCGTAGTTAGCTGTCCATGCGAGCCCACAAAGGTTTGGGAAACCCAATAACTTCAAGACCCAAAGGCAGGACAGAAACACAGCAGTTGTCAGGTATGATATGTACAGTTGTCAGGAGACTTGGCGAGATTAGCATATATGGACAGCAATGGAGATGATAATGGAGGTGGTATTGCTCAGTTTGAGGCCAGCAAAAACAGTCTTATTATCAATCAGGATTTCGCCCGACAAAATATCTGAGGTGATGTCACATCAAAGATCAGTTGGATGGTTTAGGACGATTGTTCAAAGTCGTATGATGGTCATCATTAACACCCAGCAGACCACAGCAAGAGTGATCTCACCACATGCATTTTGACGAGCGAGGTCATGACTGAAATGAAAGGTGCTGCCCTCAAGGGGAGAAATATTCTGTATAGCAGGAACTCATGGGGATTCTCTCGTATTGCAATCAGTTTTAACAACGACCGTGCCCAAGGATGACACAGATTTTCAGTAAGGTTTCCTGAAGACAAGACAAGCTCTGGTAGAAGCATTATCACAGATATTCAAACTTACGAAGATCGACCACGGGTTGTTTTGTTGCTTATTTAAAGAGACCAACTCAAAACCCCAAAGGTGATGAGTGGTCACAAAACGTAATGCTTGCAACATCATCCTTGGGACAGTTGTTATGTCAAATGCAAACTGAACTCGACATGTCAACAACTTGAGAAGGTAACCACCAAATTAGGAGTCCTCCGTCTTAAGTTTAACTTATATCAACAGAAATTTGCCCAAACGTTGAGCACAGCAACAGCAAAACAAGACTGAAGACACAATTTATACTCGACGGGACGGAGGACTTCTATGTTAAGTGTTAACATCTCAATGTTAGAGTAAAAGCCACTCGAAATCAAACTTGCAAGTGACCTCATGAGGACTCTTAACTTTGACCTGAAACACATCTCAATACACAGCCAAGGTTCTACAGTACAAAGCACTAAGTTTTTTGAGACTCTACTTCAAAATCGATATCATTTCAGAACGGATGAGTGTGTATCTGATCAGAGTTGCAAGAGTCGTCATGAGATCTTTTCAAACTCGTTGAACCATCTTTACCTATACTGCTCGCCACATCAATGAGTTCCTGGGCCCCTGAGAAAGAAGAGTCAAACATCAACAAAGGGCTGAAACAATGACACAGAAGCAGACGACTTGGCAGACGATAATCATATTTCTATTAGTTTTCAACTCTTGTGACGAGGAATGGCATACCCATGTCAGCTACTCTCAAAGAGAAATTCGACAAATCTGAAACCCAGATTTGGTGATCGGCATTAGGTTTGGAGAAATGCATTTTGGTTGTTATCATCACTGGGTTGACTTAATACTTCCAATGAAATTGAAACCAGACCAGATGGCATACCCATGTTTCACAATTTCTTAAGCTGTGGAGCAAGCCCACGTTTACTAAGTGACTGAGCCCATTTTCAGTTTAAGTCTATGATTATATTCGCACTAAACCTTCTGCTTCTCAGCCTAAAAGACTGTGATATAACTAAAAGACAATGATATAACTTGCAAAACTACAAACAAAACATCAAGATAGAAACAAGCACCTGTAAAAGAAATTGTGTAACCTTCATTAGAATGGATTAAATGGGATTAGGAAGGAAGTTTTCATAACATGCTGGACATGCAAGCAGGTAGTAGAGAGCCATGTGTGTGGAGAATGGCCTGTAGAAGACACAACCCTGTTCAGGAAGTTTTCTATACCTCGAGAGTGTGACATGCCCAACATTGACATATCATAGATGATTTGGCATTGAACTCTCCTCAAATGGACAAAAAACTACAGACAACATAGACTATAGAGACAGGACGAAAGTTTCTATAATGAACAACCAAAGTGTCAAATTTGACTTTGACATCACTATCAGAAAGCCAAGCTAGAGAGAAAAATTTCAAAAAATAAAATTCTCCTAATATCTTATAGTAGAAAGCCAGGCAACACAAATAAACTGCTTTAAAATTCACAAAGAAATCTTGCTAAAAACAACAACAGTTTATCTACATATTTAAAATGCTTTCAATTTGCGGAAAACCGACTAAAATCGTAAAAACACCACCGATGACAACAAGTAGAGAAAACAACACTAAGATAAGAGACTAATAAACATTGCTCGTACTTGCACCGGATCCGATGGTACCTGGCGTGTTGGTGCTGCCCCCTAGAGTACCGAGACTGCTACCAAAGCCAGTCTGCTGCTGGCCGAAGCCCGTGTTGTTGTTAGGGGTGAGCAGACTGCTTGATACGGGCGTGTAATTCATGTTACTGTTGGGAGTGTAAGCTGTAATGGAAGGGGAGGGCGAATCATATAGGGAAGAGGTTTGCTTTAGGCGTTGGGGGGAAGGGCATATCATACAAGCATGTTCAGGCATGCCGATTAAGGCAGGTTCACCCAGACTTTGAGGAAGATGGGCCCCTGAAGAGGGCATGAGTGACTTTTGGTCTAACAATAAATTGCCTATTTTCTATTTCGAATTATTCTTTCTCAAAGCAACTTTCTATTCATTTGTTGATTACAGTTCTTTTCTAGTTGATCGAAACAGATCAACATTTGAAATTAAACTTCTAGACCTACGACACAAAATTGAACATCTATTGACACTGATATTCATAACTAAAGCAGAAATCTTTACTACAAAGGCTGTGGCGGACAAAATAATAAACAAAATATTTCCTACTTTAACTGGAGAAGACTGGCATGAGACTAGATAGGTGCTTTAGGTGACATAAAACCCAAAGGAGGAGGATGGAGGAAGATGATGGAACAACACAGAATGAACTGATCGCCGTGTTGACGTGGGTCGGCCGGATTCAGACAAGCATTCATGTGTCGCATACAAAAACAGACTGACAACACAATAGCAAGAAAGAACAACAGGCAACATGACTGAGTGAAACGACGAGATATCGCTTGATAGGATTGCCTAGAATCTATCCACCACGAAGGGCAAAACCTTTTGCTTCGTCCATAACTTGCCTACTGCTGTACTGAGTTGATCTTCTATCGAAACAACCACAGAGATGCCACTTTACTTAAGACTTTTCGGGCACTGAACACTTGCACACAAGCCAGTGATATGAAATTTTTCAAGTTTGCACCAGCATGTTTATGAACTGGCACTGCATTTCTTTGATTTTGCATCAATAACAACGTAACAACCCCAAATTGAAGTCAAGGGACAAACATCATAAGGGAAGGATTACGACAGAACTGATACAACAGCAGACGACTGATATGCTAAACTAACCAGAGTTATTACTGGAGAATGCTACAGGTGAGTTTGGTGCAACGTGACCAGCCAGTAAACGCAGCGAGTTACCAATGCCATTTGGACTCGCTGAAAAGACAGTGGGATTTGAATGTAACATCTCCCGACTCGCTGGGGAAGACCGAGCCAGACATATACCCTTCCAGTATCATTGGCAATGCTGTCTGTTCAACACTGATATCATGAGGTCGACATAGGACAGAGATGATGAGTCGTGGTTGACCACCAGCCTTGAATGTTACCATGACGTCAATGGAGGACAAGATAAGCTCCGCAGTTAGCCGACAAATTATCGAGGGGTGAAACTAGATGCCAGTTTTAAATCTCTTCCAAGTTCCACCCGATCCAATATTCTGTTAGTTTTACCACCAACTTTGCATGAGACGGGCCGTCCCTTCAGACAAGGACGTATGGAAAATGAAGCGATGAACACGGTGACAAGTCTTGTTCACACTTGATCTAGTCTTAGAGGAGTACAAGATCATGATGGCGTTCCAGGTTAACATCTGTTTTTCGCAGAATTATCATGAAAGTTAGGCAAAAGTAGAACAGATATTGCCGTATTGGAAAGTTTTCAATTCTCCAGATTGACTGACACGGGCCGCCACCTATGGGTGTTATGTGAAATGAAAACAAAGCGCATTCTCAGTGTTCACTGCAAAATAATCATCTAAAACAAACTCTAGAAAGTAATGCCACCTATTGGTGAAGGATGCTAATCAAACAAAGCAAAAGTCAAGGTCATTTTGGCAGGTGAGCTCGATGAATGGAGGAAGCTGGGTAATTGGTGGGAAAATCATAACAGGCAGATGGATTCCTATGAACCAATATTTCTTTAATCATTTCATTTAAATGAGAAACAGTAAGAATGATCAAGGCTCAGCAAGGCAAAATCTCTGTGAATAGCTGGTTGTCCAAATTACGCCCACTCCTCCAGACATTACGAGCAGCCACTGGCCAGGACCATTTCATGGTATTTTGGCTCAAACTGTGGAGCCTGGACTCTTTCACAAGACACCACAGGTTTTGTACAAATATCCTCACTTTAGAGGAAACTGTTTGTGATACTTAATCACAAGTTAAAGTTTGATTCTGGCTATTCTTGGGCCCAAGCCTCACAGTTTTTCTCAAAATACCATTAGAAATGTCCTCAAGACCAAACAGAGATGAAATCCACGCGTATCCTATCACACTCACCTCCTTGCTGTCCCTGACTACTGACCAACAGGGGGGCAGGCGACACCAGTCTCACAGGGGTACCGATGCCCCGCGCATTGCCCATGACGAGCTGACCATTCTGGTCATAGTACGCTGGCGCTGCTAGGATCTGGTAGCCAGCAGTTGCACCGGGGATGAAATCTTGAGCCTGTAGTTGCTGCACACCACCACCAGGTGTCCCGAGCTCCGACTGCGATGGTGTCAGCGGTCGTCCTTGCTGTCCTCTCATCAGCTGTTGTTGGGACATCTGCTGGCCCTGCTGTTGAATGATGTTTGCCGGGTAGATGCCCCAGGGGGTCTGAACACCGTAGTAAGGAGGCATCACTGCTGTCGGACCTAAATCAACGAAAAACAGGATTACTTTTTGATATTTTTGAGGCACGTGCCCTTAATCTTGGTTTTCTAACTTGCCCCATCAAACACCCCTCATGTCAGATTGCATGAACTTAAGTCTCACGATCTTGTTTAATTGCAATCAAATCATTTGTTTAACCTTCCATCAGGCCCATACTGCTCAATCTAAACTTGATGATGCATGCCACAGCCTGTTACAAGACACTTTAGTTGACTGTCATTATCAGTGGTTTTGGCCCAAGGGTATCATCAAGTTGAAGATAAATGAAACGGGCGGCAGAATGGAAAATTGACTCATCTGAGGACATCGTGAGATAACATTGTGTGTAATGCACTTCACCTCTTTCCAGATGTGCACCTCTCATGGTGGAGTGGCTGACCTCTGTTAAGATATTTTTCTTTCAAGTTTGTTTTTTCATAAGGATACATTTGAGTTAACAAACAAGCTACATCAATTTGAATGTCCTCAAATAAGTCTAACATGGCCGAGATGAAAAGATGGAAAATGGTGGGCGATGGTAAAAGTGGAAGTTTAGTAAACCTGACCTAGGTCAGCTGCTACTGGGTTAGTATAAGGTGGAAAGTGGAGGGGAAAAGATTTTGTTTAATTTTTTCTTCAAATGTTTCATTTTGTTCAAATGACTGACTTTAAACTTTTTGGTGGTGTCATTGACGTCGTTATCAGGTGGCCTTGTGCTAACTGTCTCACCTTCAACAAGACCAGCACAAACAGACAACATCTCACATCAGTCTGTTCGCCCCCAAGACTAGGTCCAGTGGTGACCACAATCAACAGCAATTGCAAGGCTGTCAATGCTAGCATTCAACCAGTTTCTTGCCTCAAGACTTATGGCTTTGCGATGATAATTATTATGGATAACTTGATCAGGTGTAACGGTTGCCATGACAATGGCATGCAAACAGGCAATGCCAATACTCGAGAGCGACCATGTTTTGTTACTTTCATTTCATGATTTTGCCCCAAGACGAAATCACCCAGAGGTTCACAACAGAACATAAGACATTCATGATAATATGCTCAGCACAGATTCAAATGATAGCAGCATTCCAAAGTTGAGTAGAAAGCGAAAAAGCTACAAGTTCTAGGCCCATTTGTTCATTATGTGCTTTGTTTACAGTCGGAGCAAGGATGTGAGTACCATGAAGGTACAATAGAGGTCATGTACAGATGTCCTTAGGCGGCCATTTTGGACGTCAATCTGTGACCTTGACCCGGCTGTCATCGCCTACAACGTGTGCCAATTATGCAAATGAAATGATATCAACTTCGTCATTTGAATGCGTTGATCAGTATTTGAACAAATGAGCGGCAGAACTAGGATGCTAAATAATGTCAAGAATGAAAGGGTGAGAGAGAAAGTGTGCTGCTTTGAAAACATCTCGTGGAAACTTTCAAAAAAATTTTCACCCAAGCTCAATGGATTTGTTCCCCAGGTAGTGTTTTTAATGTTAACCAAGAGAAAATACTGAAAATAGCCATCTTTTCTTTCAGATTTTTCCAATCAAAAAATATTTTTCACAATTTTTTATTTTTGCGAAAGCGTGAAAATTTGAAGTTTATACTAAAATGAACAAGAAATTGAAGGACCAAAATAGAATCTCAAAATCAAATTGTCTCCAAAGATATTATCGAAGATGAACCCTTGCAGCATCAAGGCTTCATCTCACGTTAGTATCAATTTCCACCCTGACAAGACCAAGGCAACTGTGGTACATCAACTATGGTAAATGCATAGTTGGCCTTGTTCAAGCAGACGTGGAATCATGTCGACTCAGAGCAGAGGGCGAGGCAGACATACATTCATTGAATTAGAAACTAATCTCTCGGCTAATTGACTTTCTGATCTAATTATATTAAATATGAATACACGGTTCATACTTCTATAAGATCAAAGATTGATTGACGTAGGTGTGTTCGTTAACCCACAAGAATAGAGGGAAATCAAGTTCTCTACATCTGGACATGTCACCTCATAAGGCTTCTTCTAGCCATAATTTGTAGTGAACTTTAAGGGCAAGGATTATCAGATTTGGCATAACCTTCCCCATTTAGGTCACTCACTAAAACAATCAAACGTCAACTGAATACTGAACACGAGTCACAGATTTGGCACTGGTTGTCACCTCCTTCACTTAAGGCAAATTTTCCAAAGTAACGTTCATGCCTAGTGATATTTTTGTTTCAAACAACCTGTGCTTAATGGTAGATGACATAATTTCACCTTCTGCTCCAAGTCGTAACTCCAGCCAACGCAAAGTCGACCTAACACACAGACAGGTTTAGAAATATCCAAAGATACAACCCTAGCTTTGACATCAACACACTTGCGACTGGAGAAGACAACATCCTTTGTAAAAGTGCAGCACCTGTGGTCGATCACATGGGGTCTCTCAGCATGTTTCTTAACCTATCCATTTGTATTTGCCGACTATGCGAAGGCAGAAAGGTAACATTTATTTCATCCTCAGCTCAAGTCAGATAACCTGGCTCTGAACTGATGGTGAATTAAACTCTAGTTTAGTAGATGGCCCTTGTACCCAGTGGCAGAGTCTGCTAGAAAGTCTCATTAGCCACGGATAATGGGACTATAAGAGGGCAAACTTCCCCAAAATGTTTCCTTCAATTTTGTCATCATTTCGTACTTCCACTTTAACCACAAACGTCATTTGAGATAGTTTTGGTGGTACTTTTTAGTCCCATTTGTACCGTGGCTAATGCTAGCAGAAGTCCCGAGTGATATAAGAAGGCTAACCTGCTAAAGGTATCCCCACGGAGTACGGCTCCTGCTGGTTCGAGTTCATAACGTAAGGTAGTGAATTGGTTTGTTGGGCCAAGCCTAATAAAGATTACAGCACAAAATACATAAGCCATGCAAGTCAACAGGGCATGCAAAATGTGACCATTGGGAACTGAAACCGATTTCATTTCACTAGTTGCCAAAATCTGCAGAATCGCCTGGAGAAACAGTTTCCCAACTTGCAGAGTATCAGGCTGGCCTCCCAACTTGTTGAGAATCAGGTCTCCCAGCTTACTGAACTGGTCTGCCCTTATGAGTTGAGTAGACTAGCCTTGCCTGGGAAAGGTTTAAGTTTGTAAGCAAGACTCCTCCCAGGTTAGACCAACTCAGTTAGTTGGTAGGCCTGTAAATATGCATGATCCACAGTAAGTTGGAAAGCTAGATCTCCAGTATGATGCTGAATCCACAATTCAGGCAAACTTGAGAAATGAAATCGAGGGAAAATACAACAAAACCAAAATACAACGAAAATCATGACGCCAGATTCTCAAATACACTTGCTGAATTCAGTCGTCAAAGGAGGAGACCAGAAAACATACCGATATTTGAGAATCTGTGTCACCAAATGCGTATTAGCCCAATGCACAAAATTCTTTTGGGAGGGGCAATTTTCTGCACCAAGATGTGATTGTCCCCAGTATTTTCTCTCATCTCCCCAGCCTCAAAGAAAGTACATGTGAGGTTGATTCCATCGATGTTGATACTGGTCTCAAGTGTCACCAGTTCAAGTTAGGGCCCTACCCACTTTCCATTTTCCAGTTCTTCCACTAGCACAATTCCAATGGCAATGAACCAACAAAGGAATAATTCAAACGTAAACAGAAGCTGAAAAGAAAGCTTTCCACCATACGCAGAGGTTCACAGGACACAAATTAAACAGTGACACTCAACAGCAATGCCATAAGCAAGGAGATTTCTTTTATGGAGACAGGCTGATCGATTGAGACTGGATCTGTTGATTTTGGTATCTTCACACACCTGTGACTACATGGTGTCATGAAATTCTGAGCTGGCAGAGTAGAGAGAATACCCTTCGATTTCTTCGGAGAATGAGCCGATTGGCCACGGGTCAAAGTGGTTTGATACTTCTTCCCGACCAATACAGTTTGAAACATCACGGCCGATTATATAAACATTTCAAGAAGCACAGAGGCATAAATTGACGACCACCAAGAATAAATCTAAGTACCCATGAACCTCTAGCATGATGGTGAAGCGCAAATTAACAACTGTGCACAATGGAACAGAAAATGCAACAAAATCAATGATAAGCATCAAGGCAAAACAACAATGAAAGGCGGGTCAGTTTCCCAGATGGCGATACGATGAGTCGAGCCAGAAGAACCGGGCGTACCGGTTTCGGTTGCAGACGTACTTTGCTGCCGGTTCCTCTCGTTCAACATTTCTCAATTTAGTTTCAAAAACAAAATAAAATAGTGTCATCTACAGCAACAGAGGCCTTTTGTGACCAAGGTCATCAGACCACATGTCCATTTGACAGCAATTTCTCTACAAGGCAGTAATCCATTGTCTCAAGTAGATAGATTTGCAGCCCAATGACGTTGGTCAACAACAAGGGCTCTGCAGAGTATCATCAAATATCCATGCAGAACTCAAGTTTTCAACTGAGACCAACAACATGCATAGTCTTCTCAACTCTAGGTGATTCATCTACTCCAAGAGTGCTGTAGATGCTCTATTTTTGAGTGAACTTCTTGTTACTTTACTTCAATCCACCACTTCCCATTCATTTTCTTGAGGACTTCCAAGGAATCTTCATTTGGAATGTCCATTTCAGTTTTTTCTATTTTAATAGTGTTTTTCTTTTCCAGTGACCTATTTAGCTTCGAAACAAATGTCCCGCTTTACTTTTTCGTCAGGATGACAACATCCATGCATCGGATCCGAATCGATCCGTCTGTTGACGAACAACGATGATACCACTGGTCTTACCTTCCCTGCAAGGAGCACCTCCTTTCGGACACTTCTGTAACTAGTGCAATTGTTTCAACTTGTATTCCTCAAGAAATCTTACATCAGAGACAACACCCCCTATTCACTGCACAAGTGACCAACACATCAGTCGATATAGTCACTGTAACCACTGGCACTGCATAGAGAAACAGTACCTCAAATTCCGGCCTGATATCTGTCAATGATGGCAGACCTTGAAGAACACAAGTTTGAAACAGCCGCACAAATTCTGCATGGATACGAAAATGATGGTTTGTTAGTGCGTGAGACGGCGCTTGTGCGTTTTACGTACCTAGTTGTTGTTGAGCCGCGACGTATTGTTGTTGAGTCAACACAGCAATCGGTTGTTGTTGTTGTTGTTGCCGCTGCAGCAGCTGAAAGTAATACAAACTATTTTAGACGCAACATTACTTTGAGACCAAAGTTGGACGATTTCTGGCCAGTTAGTGCCATATTGATGACATCAGTTCGTGTATATTTCAGCCAGTTTGTCCGACTTTTCCCACTGAAACTCATCATCGTCATCAATTCTGGATCATGGTCTTAGTCACTTATATCCCAGCTTGGGCTGAATACTGAATATCAATACTAAATATCAATATTTCGTCACAGTTTTTCCCGTATTTCTCATCACTATACCTGGTGCTGTTGATTATAATCCAGCCCACCAAAATTTGGCGAATCCATCGAAGGCATCAACTGGTTGTTGTAGTCAAACGGGATGGTATCGATGCCGACAGGTTCGAATTGTGGCGCATCGAGATGGAGACCAGGCTGTATCAATTGAGGCTGCTCCATCCGGTCGTCTTGGCCCATCGACATGTTATAGCGCTGCGCTTCCTGCATCTGCATGTGTTGGATCTTCTCTTCCTCCGTTGGGGAGTTTTGACGGCTGCCGGTTTGGAATCCATAACTGAAGGAAACACGACGTTATCATTTGTCTGTTTTCAGTAACATTAAATCACAATACGGCCAACCGTACAGCTTTCAATTTCATACTTGAATCCACAACTGAACGAGAGATGTAGTTGAATCTACTGTGGAGTATAGCTTGCCTAGATTGGAAGCAAAGGCAATGCAGTGGACACAAAACAAGTGCCCTCATCAACTCAGTAAGGAGAATGAATTTCAATGCCTAATTACGATGACCTCAGTTAGTGTATATTTCAGCCAGTTTGTCCGACTTTTCCCACTGAACCTCATCATTGTCATCATTTGGATTTTAACAGTTAACAGTTAAATAGAAGAATTCAGATGAGAAAGCCACTTTCCCATCTGAACTCATCAATTTCAAATCATCAAGGTATACAGGTCTGAATCCGTAACGGAAGGAACTCCCGCTGAAGACCTACCCATCAACTCCATTCTGCATCATTCCGTTGGCGCCATTAATGGCCTCCTGTTCCTTCACCTGTTGATCGCCACCTTCAAACGGCGACTGCGATTTGACGTCTTTCGGCATCTTGCCATTTTTGTCGTCCCCATGGCCATGCACCTGCAAGAACGGTACCGAATCTCACAATTTTATTCCACGAAATATGTGAGAACTCATACAGAGGACAGCAACTGTTAGTTTTAACAATAGCCACGGAATCAAATTTGTATATTTTCACTTCGATGACCTCAGTTCGTGTATATTTCAGCCAGTTTGTCCGACTTTTCCCACTGAACCTCATCATTGTCATCTTAAGTCAGCCAATCAAGTTGCGTTAGTTAACCAGCAGCTGGCTGCGAGAGAATGATCTGTGTGACCTCGGTAAAGAGCGGAGAGTTAGGGAATTGAATACTGGGCCTTGGAGGGTAATAATCTGTTTGGTTTTATTCAATCATAATTTGTTACAGATCAAGACAGACTTGAGCAGATGAGAGTTTCAGACAAGTGACCTTGACCTTGGCCAGAAGTCTCAACGACCTTGGACAAATACACAGCAAAGGCCATCAATTAAACAGACAGCTACACGGTCAGACTACATCTCGCTGAAGAGCCTTGTCAATTTCCGTCGCACCTGAACCAGTGATTACGTGCAATCTGCTTCTGGTTGTCATGGCAATGGAGAACGGTGCAAGATTTACTGGCGACCAGTTCAAATCGCCACATCAAGTTGTTGACACAGGTGGTCGTTCCCCGTTTGAGAATAGATTGATGGAAAAACCTTCCACAGGGACTTCCCAACGTGGAATTCCAGGGCTTGCGGTTCATTTCAATAGGGCAGAGCAATTAATTTCGAAAACAGGGCACTATTGCCAGTTTTAGGGAAAACGGGGACACTTCATCATGAGGGGAGACATTTCATGGGCATCAAGGCAATGGGGGAGTGTATGAAGGCAATCACCTCAACACCTCCAAGAATTTCTAGCAGTGGAATGCATACTGAATAGTTGGATCGTCTTTTCGTTTACTTACGTTGACATACTGCTTCATGCGTAACCTGTCTATCTCCTTCCCAGACGGCGACCCTCCTAGCACATATTCTACCATATTTACACCTAAAGCACCAGCTTCCGACGAGCGTGGAGAAAGCACGTTGTTCGCCTCACTGCTTGGGAAGCTCCCCGGCCGACGCTGGACAACGCTAATCGGTTGGGAGATGGCATGTTCTGCAAAGACAAATGAGAGTGACGCATGAGAATAGAAAGATATATGCCAAGGTAAATGAAGATTGGATGGACTCGGTGACTTGGTGGATGTGCTAACGAACAGGGATGGGTGATTTTGACCCCCTGCAATATGAACTGGATGATGTTGGTGATCTGTTTGTGAACAACACGAACAATATACAGAGGGGTGCTCTTGATAGGTGACAGAGCAATACCAATACATTGCAAGCGGAAACATCTTTAGGTCAACATGGTGAAATTGAACAATCGCAAGATGTTACACTGTCGTACAAGGTGAGCTACATGTAACTAGAAAGGGTCTATCACCTAACGACAAAAAAACCCAAAACGTCCCCTGCTGAAAGACATCTGTTGGAATGACGATGGCGATTAGAGTTTGTTATCTTGTTTGTTATCAATATTGCTGAAGACCAGGTCCTGAAGGGTTAAAGTGGATCAGCAGCTTTGGGGTTAAAGCACTATAATTATTCAAACATCAAGACCAGGTTCCCAAACGTCATATTGACATGTCACTCCTGGTCGTTACAACACATCAAGACATCCCGAGAGATTTTCATTGAGGCAGCCAAATTGTAGCGTTTGAACTAATTAGCATTTATTAGAAGTACGTCGAGGCTTCCAGGAGTAAAACCATACTGCATGTTTAGATGTGGCCATGTTTGCTTTCTCAGTGGTCGGCGAATCGGACAATGATGCAACATTCCAAAGCATTTTCTACCGGTGAAATTCAATCCATGCATTCGGACAAAACGAAAGTCTTTGCAAATGAATCAAGTAGTCCCATCACCTTCAAATGGTCTACCGAAATCAGTTGGCTGCAAGACCTGAAATGAATCCTAAGTTTGCGACATGCGCTTGAAAGAAATACTTCAAAGGAATCGAAATGAAAATTTGATTAGAGATAAAGACTACGAAAGGCAAAGCTAACACAAAACATGGCAGGTAGCAAACGAATCAGATTGGAGGGGTTATTGGACCTGTCTATACTTGAACAAAATATCTGGAGGAAAAGTTTTCCAAAATTCCAATTTACCCAAGGTTCCCATCCAATTCCAAGCAGCTATAGCGAAGAACTAACACATACAAGTCTTCGGGCCTGCGATTCATCTATCAGCAACCACAGATTAGATTAGAAGGAACAACATGACATCAAATGCCTTCCAAGAACACAACATACAAGAATTGTATGCACCCAGCGTCTGCTCGTCACGAAGTCATATCATTTCTGTGAGGAACAACACCAACATTGATGACAACACCGCAAACTATGTCCATCGCCCTAGCTGAAACACAGATATCCTTGCAGGGTACACCACATCCAAAACAGCATGCCCCGTAAGTCGGCCAAGTCCAACTGTGATATCTTGCAGCGCCCCCTGGTTGATATGACGTCACAAGCCTAAATCATTTATCAAATGTCGAGTGTAACACATACAACAGACATGGTCCACAGGCAGCACTAACAAGACACCAACGAACACCGCAAACCGTCCGCGTCACAACGACACGTGCAGCATACAGGTGGCGCTGGTGTCACCGACAACCAAGCACAGACAATGATGGGCAGATTATAGGAGAAGGGAATACGAACCATGGAAATGTTGTTTGTGTTTGTTCCAATGTTGAGGTCGTGGGGCCCTAGGGTCATCAAAACTTTCTGCAATGTAAAATATATCATGATGTCCAACTTGTTCAAAAAATGGTGCAAAAAAATCATTTTCGAGACACTACGACAAATACATTATCATGATGCTTTCTGTGTTGAAAACATTGATTTGTCCAAAACATTGCAGTCTTATCCTGCTCATTCACAAAAATACAGCATTGATATACCGGTAATAATCAAACAACGAAAACTGAGAAGATGCCCACACCTTTAACTGAACAGTTTTTAAGTAGGACCGCTCAATTCCACTCATATAATTTGGTTAAAAAGATGTTGGTCTTGACACACCTTACTGCGGCATTGGGCCATATCAGCCTCCCCACACCTACAATTATCTTCCAGTGGAACCAAACATGTGAGCATGGGAACCCCAATGGCGTAATTCAAGAAAGGCACTTTCTGCGATGGAGGATGAAAGTCGCTTCCTGTTGTCAACGGTTAAGGCCAGGGAAGTAATGCCGGAAACCGCCTTTGAGCTCGCACATCCTAAACACATCAGATTGGCCTGGTCTGGCCTGGATGAGGTAAACATAAGTAATTGACTGACTGATCCCAAATCATACATCAACTTTGCCATTAATTGATAGTCATGGTAACCAGGATTATCAGCCGTATATCTGACAGGGAATACGTTACCATGGTAACACAGGTGTGTTTGACTTTTTGCGGATGAATTACCGCCAACGCTTTATTTTGGCAGAATGGATATTTAACCTATCGGTAGATGAAATTATGAATGGATACAATCCAATTTCCTAGGAAACTGGTTTCCCAAAGAACAGGTCGTCATTCACTCGAGGACATTCACACTGAAGGCAATGCCTGAAGATAACCTTAAGATTTTTATCATGCCAGTATGTGCCAAAAGCATAAACCAGAGCGCTTCCTAACCCCTAACTCTCCAAGTCCAACTCGACTGGACCGAACAACATTGAGACCTTCGACTCGTGTCTGGATCGATACCTAGCTGCGCCGTCAGACATGTCTCAATAAGAGGATATGGATTGATACACCCTCCCACCCACTCCAACCATGGCGATCAAATAACAGTCAGAGATGCAGGATCAGCATGGCGCTTTGCAAATTACGAATCCAGAGCCACAGTGACACAGTGAATGTGTGTCCGACTTGTGATGAGAAGGTTGTGGGTTCCAAGCCAGAGTGGCATTCTTCACAAAATAATGCACAGCGCTCACAAATGTTTGGTGGTTTACAGCATTTCTTAATGTCGAAAACCAAAAGAATTCTGCTTGGCCAAATCAAAGCCAAGATCATATCACACTCTGAGAGCATCTCAACTTGCAAGCATCAATTGATCTTCCTTCCCACCCACTCAAGCAAGACAATCAAAGGACACAATTTGAGGTGGCACACAGCGATGGAGAGCACCATTAATGTAAGTGGTGCATATTCAAAGGCAATTCCCGGAAGAATGAACCTTCCACCACTTCCAAAGCAGACATACTATAACTATACATCACTCGAACAGCAATCTGACAGTCTCAATCAATTCTATGATGATGAATAATGGCGTACAGCAAGCATGTCTCAATTAGCGTTTTAACGATCTGTGTCTGGTCCCCCCCCACCCAACTTGGCAAATATTCGGATGTTTCCAGTACGGCACAATCTTTCACCTTTGAACGAATGTGAATCTGCTCAAGGGGGTTGAATAATCTTCAGGAAGACTCCATGAACCACGTACCCTGAGAGAGAAAAAAACACCCAGAATCCTCCACTTTAAAATGCCATTGCCATGACAACTAAAAACATCACCCCCACCTCAGGTTTGTTCTAAGAAAACTCTAGTGATTTCTAAGGAAAGAGAATGTGTAGTAGCTGTGGCAACTGTGCCCTAGCGATTGAATCTTGCCGGATTAGTACAAATGATTATTGAATTCTTGTGTTGAATGAAGAAAGTAATCGAAAGTAACTGAGTCTCCCACACACAGCATTATTTTCAACAGGATGTGATTTAGTCTCAACTCTGAAATAATCGGGGAAATTTTCAGAATGAGATGTTCGCACCTGGTTCTACATTTTGCCAGAGGATTTCAATTTTCAGAAGATGTGAGTTTCTCTGTTTGGAATGGAGCATGAAGTTGTCACCTCTGAAAGGGGGATGTTATGAGATTGAAAGGTTAGGGCCCTGCATGGGTTTTTTCGCAGTCAGTCTCCAGAGAATGTCAGGTCATCTGAATGCCTCCCTCACTCTTCTTGAATGATTGGCGGGAAATAAGCCTGTTGATGAACATCTTGCGAAATTTCAATGTGGATTGACTGGTTTACCTGAAAAAACTTCCCAGAGCCAGAACCAGTCAGACAATGGATCTTTTCAAATGATGGCACACTGCTCTTAGGAAATGAAGTGATCAAAATATCACCAGGCCATCACTGAATGATAGCTAGTAATCATCTCGAGAATCACCGACCTGTAACTTCGCGAAACTAGACACCTTTATACAGCTCAGAATACTGCCAAGTGCCTCCAACAATGATTGGATTGGAATCACCAGACAATAAGGTGATCCCGTTACCAAGGACATAATCAAGATACTGCCATATGAATTGCTTCCAAATCAGAGTAAATCACTTTCATCATCATCATAAGTCCTCCTGAGCTTGGAGAGAAAATTTTCTCCTGTTAGATGCAAAGAAACTTGGTTTTTTTACAAGTATGCTCTTCTCATCTCGATTCTGAGCAGACTTAGCCCCCCCCCCCACATCTCAAGTACCATCATTTTAATAGAGAGTACTATACTTAGATCCAATTGAGCAAGTACGCCAACCACAAGAGATGGATGGGACTTGTTGCTTCTGCATCGACTTCCTCACGGCAGCTAGAACACCGTAACTAAGATCGACATTTACCCATTTCTGAAAGATTTCGAATTCAATACTCACCACTGGCGGCGCTCCACGCGTCATCACGAGGCATCCATGGATTTGCCCCACTGAATATCCCCTTCTCGTTCTGTTTGTGTGCAGCCTCTTCTTGGTCTGGAATATCCCATAATTTCTTTGCAGTTGGACCAATCTGTAACGACAAAAGGGGGCGCAACGTGAGAAGTTTGGTCTCGGAATACTAGCCAAAGGACACCACGCTGACCACAAAGCTCTGGAGCTCTGTGGTGGAACTCTCTAGGACAGTTGACATTGTTACCAAAAATGGACAAGTCTAACGAAGAATGCAAGTACAAGTTTCTTTTTTCGATGTAAGAGAGGAAAAGCGTAGGCTCGAAGTAGAATACTGATACAAGATAATTACCAAACATAACATTTGAAATAAGAGACATGCTACACCAACTCCGCATCAGAAAACTATAAGCCGACACACAAGAACATCCCCATACCCCGCAGATTTAATCTCCCTCCTAATATTTTCAAACAAATTACGCAAAATAAATAAAACCCTACAACACCCGAAGCAAGGTATGACTTTACATTCCAACATAAAATACAATTGTTTTCACGAGTTTAAGGCTCAAAGCAAGAAATCAAACGCAAGGTTTCAAAACCTTCAATGACTGCTCGTCTTTCACGCTAACTTTGCCCTATCCGATGACAAAGAGTAGATCATCCAATCAATTTCAAGCAAAGTATGCCCGGCGGCATTGTTTTGTAATAATCTGCATCGTGTGAAGTTTCACCACAAAAGAACTGATAGCATGTTTTTAACCCATTTACTTGGTGCCGATAGCTTTGACGAGATATAAATGGTTCAAGTTCATTTGCAAAAAGACTGTCGCTTGACATTTGAAGTCGAGTGTCTTGACAATTACAGTTCTTCATGCATCTCAACACAACAATGCGTAGAGATCTTCAACTGCTGCAAGGTCGAGAAGCCAACTTTCCTTTTGCTTTAACTTTTCCCAGCTCTGAGGTGGTCTCATTTCAACTGTGACACAGGGCCATTTAGGCATCCTTTTTAACTGAACAGTGATAATGGTTGCTTTTGAAAGATTCTGAGGTTAATACGAAGGAGGACTGAGTTGGCACAAACGCCTTTTGAGAAGGGACCAAGATTTCACCCCCATATTGAAGTCATTCCGCAAAAGTGCCCAGAAAATGATATGAAGCGTTAAAATTCTGTACTGGGGAGTTGCTTCAAAGATCAATATCTTGATCATTCTTAGGCTAGAAGATTTTGATTTACCGTACACCACCAGTACAAAGTTTAGAGATGATGGCATCAACATTGGCTATTCCTGGAAACATTAGTCACAGGCATACAAAAAAATATGGTGCGTCATGGCCGAACGCTTGCGATCACCTTGATCCAAGCCAATTCGGACAAAGGAGCTTTGTTGTATTGGTATGCAATCGGGCATGACAGAAGACAATTGGTGACAAATGAATGATGTAATTAAAGATTGTTTCAACAAGCAAAAAGTCACTCATGGAGAAGGCATTTTTGAATGGTAACAATTGGTTTCTAAGCTGGTAACCTGTTTATCCTACTTCCTCATAATGACAGGTCCTCATCTATTGTTATTTTGCCTTTTCCTTGCATTAGTATAATATGCCTATTCTGTACTACACATCTCCTTGAGAAGACCTGAGAATGGAACGATATGAGATCCAATAAGGATGCAATACAACGGAAACACTCCGTTCCTGAGCAAATTTATCGTGAACTACAAAACTGCGGAAGTGTTTAGCAATACATCAGGTACGGCACACATGGAGTCGCAATAAAGGCCAGAAAAGATTACGTCTAATAACTAGGGAACCGAAAGGGCTAAGAGACAATTCAGTGCTTAACCATTATAGCCTAAAATCAAGATTTGTAAACGACATCTGGCAAACCATGGAGACTCTTCTCCACGAGTGTCTGGTACATAGCTCTGGAAATGTTATCAAGAAGTTGAATCCAGCAGCGGCCGAGTTTTACTCAGCACTGCTTTTTCCAGACGTCAAAACGATTAGTTACAGTCATACAGTCATTGAGGAAAGCAAGCAATTACTTGGCACTATTTGAGTTGTGATTTTCTCACTCTGAAACTTCCCAAAGGCCAGGAGGAAGGCTCAAGATCTTGGATAGCTATACCGACAGCAAGGTAAATCTGCTCAGATCCTTGAGATCCTGACATTATACAGAGAGCTTCAATCAATCCAATGTAGCCAATCGATCAAAGATAAGACTGAAATTAAGATCCAAAGTAACATATGTCTCTTCAAAAGTTTTTTTCTTGAAGCTGATGAGACTACCAAGAGAAGGCCCCCAGGAAGTCTGACCATGAATGCTTAAAATCAGTTGAGGTAGGCTGGCGAGTGCTCAATGATTTATGAACATAGGTAAAAGCATCAGGAAACTTGCAACAAGATTTTTCAGAACCACAACACACCTGAGAAACAGCTTTGCCAGTTTTTTTGTGATCTTTAATCAATGGCCCCGTTTCTCTCTGAATACCAATCAAGGCAAGGGGGCAAATATTGCTTTATCAGTAGCAAATACGAAACTTAGGTAAACAATAGTCAAGAATCTGATAACTGGACAGACCACACTATTCAGGGAGCTTCAATAAATTTACTTCAAGTATGACAAAATTGAAGCAAACCTTGGCAAGAACTGAACTTCAATCAATTCACCTGAGATACGAGAAAAGGTATCTTGCTGGACTCAACATCTTTGAATCCAAAGACCCATTACTTTACCTGCTTTACATTGAAGTATAAGGGGTTTTGATGAAACCCACGACAAGACCAGCTTAACTGATACAACCACACAGAACACCGATAGAAGTGAGAGGTCGCTGCCTTGCCTAAACATCGAAGAACTTCACTCAAAAACTGAGATAATATACCCGAGACGCACTCACCTGTCCGTCAAGGAACATATCTCCGGGAAGCTGACTGGGAACTTTCATCCACGCGCCTTTGTCTACAACGTCACCAGTAAAATCCCAAATTACTCGCCATATAAATCCACTGCCGAAGTCTCAAATCATGAGTAATCTACAATCAACTGACTCACTGCTGCGTTCGCTCGCTTGCCACTGCCATGCACATCGCTGGTGCCGCAGACTTATACATGTATTGAATAATTTATAACGCAAGGTCTTAGCAGATGCAGCTGACAGCGAGCTCTTCCTGGGAAGGGGAAGAATTTCAAACAATACGTCAACATTTTTTTCCCTAATTTTAAAAATCTGTTATTTGTTAATATTGTGTTGACTGTCTATCTGGAGAACATAGCAGCTGATCGGAGCAGACGATACTGGGAGGGAGAGTGTTGCAAACATTGATCCTTTCGAATTACAGAAAGGCCATGCACTCTGGAATCAAGTAGTAATGTTCTTCCGCTCCATGAATTATCTTCTCCTTATAAGTCTGATTCCCAACTTAAAACCTGGAGCAGACATTCTGAGGTCTCTAGAGTTCTTGATATGCAGACCACATATCCTCTAATCACAAGTCATAACACACAATTCCAAAAGCATCTCGTTTTTTCACACGCAGATTTCATGTTCGTAGACAAAACCAAATTTTCCCCTTTTTTCATCTCACAATGCTCTGCTGAATAATTCATTCAGTTACAGTTGGCAACAATATACACAGAGGAGCAATTTGAAAACAAACCAATTCTCTCTTTGTCTCGCTTCTTTCATGTTAACGTGTATCGATATATTCATTCACAAGCTTCTCATCTTCGCATATAATCTTGTGAAGTTCTTTGGAAGCGATGAGGCCATAACGAGGCGAACATCATCTTTCTGACTGACTGCGCAAACAAAAGACCAAAAGTGTCCATTCCACAAACTAGCACGCAAGTACCCTTTCTTGGCTAAAATGTACAGTGCAGATTAAGCAATGAAGTTCTATCACCGTGATGAAAGAGAGGGTCTACACGAAAGTTCCTCCAACCATCGATTGACTTTTTTATGCTGACTCATCAATTTATCGGCAAGTCTTCCAGAAGCAAATTTTTCAAGAACGCGGCAATGTAGACCCAATCGAGTCCCCCTTGGTCATGGGGAATCAGTTTCTTATTGTAGCCATGCCAACCAAGGATTCATGATGGAGTCCAGACTCACGATAGTCTGATATCCTTGGCAGTGCTTTTGTTGAAGAAGTACTCAGTAGGTAAACCAAAATGGATCCCAGAATAGGCTCCTGCTGTATAATCAGTGTGACCTGGGTGGAAACTCACATCACTCTAACAGGTCTGACCAATAAAGGGACATCTCTCTACAGCTGATGAAGAGTCAAGTATTCATCCAGATCCGTTTTTTTCATAGGAGGACATACTAAGATAAGACAATGTCACATATGCCTCAGGTTTATAGCTTGAGCCCATTTGCATGTATCCACAGAACTTCGGAAGACAAATGGGAACTTTCCTGAGGAGGTAAACATCCGTGGAAGACTTCCGGAAGAAACCAGCAGGTCTAGTTATCATTATCAACAAGAGAGTTCAGTTTATTGAAACTGATTGCTCGGATATCAATGGCTATAAAGGTAACCAAGCTTCAAACATGTGCAATATGACCACCAGGTATACATGAGAGAATCTACAGATCACCGCGCTCTGATGAAATATAAGATACTTCGATAGGAGAACGGGGGAGGTAAGACTATCACGAAGAATCTACTTGGACGGGTTAAAAAAAGATGTTTACATCGAAAATTGATGAATAGTTCGTCTCAGGTAACTAAGATGAAGTGTTCTGCTTTCATTCAAACAGTTATACTCCTCATTACATTTCTACTCAATGGTTCGAATTCGTGATGAGATATGCTAAATGGCTCGGGCCTCCCAGTCCCAGAGAGATCGGAGCAATGGAATGATTCAACACAAGCGCCAACAATTGATGCATCACCCCAAGTTTCTGCATGGTCTGTGAGTCAAGAACACCACAACTTGCATCAAGTATGGGATCCGACAGACGAAGACATAGTCCTTAGATATTTTTATTTCAAACCTGTGCTTCACTTTAGACAGAAGCTAGATCACTATACCCACGACTCCCAAACCCTGACCACTTGAGATAAAAGAATACGATGATAATAATTTTGTTTTCGTCTGTTTCGCAAGTTCTGAATGACGTCAACTGACTGGTTTTTCTCGCTACGTACGCCACAGCCCGACAAGTGCTATTTGCGGACTTCTTATCCCACTCTAAATGTCATCATCCTTAATACAACACAGGCATTAAGTGCAACTATCAAGAGTTATCCATTGTTGTGAATGAAGACAGTGAGTTTTCGAGCAGCTAGGGCAGAGAGAAAAGGCCGTCCAGAAAAACCCAACACAATATAACTCTGTTATTTACATAGGATCCTTTTACTTGCTCCGACATAGACACAAGGTACAGGTACACGGGACCACTGGTTTTAGTCTCATGTGACAGAAGATAATTGATCTCATATTGAGCATCAATATAGTGTGAAGAGCCAGGAATTCTAGTTCATTGCCATGCTGGCTCATTAAGTTTCTGAGTTCTCTCCGGTGATCCGGCTCTACCAAGAACAACGAGGCTATCATATGACACTCACAGTCAAAGTGATTAATGACACTTTATGATCTTTCTTTCCCTGACGTTCCACATCGCATCATCCATTCTCTCCCTAATCACAGGAAGAGTGATCAATGAAACAAGACATTTTACGCCCATCGATCATTGATCAGACCAACACCACCTTTTTGCACCGTTGCTCAACATCTTCCATCACCTAATCACACCAGAAGTGATTGGCAAGACAAAATACATTCACGATCTTTCTGCCTTTATGTCTCATCACATAATCCATATCCCTACCACAGATGTCATTGCAAGATGTCTTCTTAAACCTCATCAGAGATAAAACCAGAAACCTGCATAATGCAGAAAATGCATTTACATCTTATCTTTAGACGCGGGATGCATTTGTCACTTTTGTTGCTGATGTATTTTTACACGTTTATTTTCCTGTCTCAGTTCTTATGGCAATCTCCCTGATTGCCCCTTTATTGTGGCAGAGACACCAGTGCTGCCAACCTGTGGAGTCTGCCAGAACTAACAACAAGTGCAAATGTTTCATGATGGCAGGAATGTCTCCTTATCATTCCAAACATTTCTTATACTAAACTATAACCATCAGAGTATATATTTGTTGTACTCAGGTTTTTTGAGAATGTCATAATCACTGAAATCACATTAACGATGAAACTTCTGGCAGAAGGCACAGTGGGATGATAAAGTTGGAGAAGAATACAAGAGTGGTTGCATGCTTCTCCTTTTTGCACTCTTCATTGCACTCAACAGGAGCCAAAATCTGCACACAACAGGAGCCAAGATCTGCACTAAACAGGAGCCAAGATCTGCACTCAACAGGACATGCAGGAGCCAAGATCTGCACTAAACAGGAGCCAAGATCTGCACTAAACAGGAGCCAAGATCTGCACTCAACAGTCCTGAGCCAAGATCTGCACTCAACAGGAGCCAAGATCTGCACTCAACAGTCCTGAGCCAAGATCTACACTCAACAGGAGCCAAGATCTGCACTCAACAGGAGCCAAGATCTGCACTCAACAGGAGCCAAGATCTGCACTCAACAGGAGCCAAGATCTGCACTCAACAGGAGCCAAGATCTGCACTCAACAGGAGCCAAGATCTGCACTCAACAGGAGCCAAGATCTGTAGTCTGGTCTGATGATGAAGCTGACAGTCGACTTGAACTGTGCAATTGTTGCACGTCCAAAGAATCTGGCTGTTTGGTCAACATGGCAAACACACTTCTGAAGACGTCCACGCCTCAATTGAAATTTCAGTCGGATGGGCCTATTATACTTTTAAGAGACCTAACCATCGGTATGACCATCAAATTCAATTTGTTCAATGGCTGATTCGTCTGTGTGTGCATCCAATTCATCATAAGACACGCCACTGCAATGCATATATGTACGAAAATCGGAATAATATTTGAATGAAAGTTAAATTACACCCAAAGCCAAACATTATTTCAATGCCAGGCTTACAGAGCAAATACTCATGGCCGCAAGGTGTTTTTCTAGTGGCGCACAAAGCTTGTCCTTCACATTCATCTCCAGGCTTAGGCGGTCATGTGACAGTCTCACAACTGAAGCAGACGTGATTTCAATTCATACCATTTTTCATATCATTGTAAGTATACCGGTGAATTTCCAGCAGATTATCGATGTTTTCAGGCAGGGAATTTATGTAACATTGTACCTTGCCTAGTATAAGGGGTACGCCAAACTTGGGTTTCGCTGCAATTTTCAGTCACTCAGGACCAGTTTGACCAAAAGAGCCCTTGAATCCAACACGTCCACCCTGGCAATCGCAACAGCTAAAGAGAAAGCACCCACAGAACAGGTCACTTAGCAAAAAGCCCCTATTCTTCAACAGTCACATGATGAGAGGTGAAAGCTCTCTCACCAACAGGAGAGACATGCAATATTTCCTGACACCCACTTGTAAGAATTGTATGGAGATGGCCAGATCATGCAAAGCCATACCGTGACAGGGAGTTTTGAGGTCAAGCACAGGAGGTTCTTCAATGAACAAACAGAGGAACTGGAGGGGGTGGATAAGAGCCTTCCTTACTACTTTCATGCCTAAACTTGTTCCTTCTACCACGATTTTCTTTGTCAGTCAAACACAAATGTAACTTTATCCAGGTGATGTTTTATCCTATTACTATCAGTCACAGAAACTATTGGATTGTGCTCTTTATCTTAAGAAAGTATGGGCAGTACTGCTTGAAACTTCATGGACATTCTACAGTTCTAAATGCACATGCAAACGTGAAGGACATCTCACTTGTTCCTTTAACTTGAAGTGCACGATCGTCAAGAGAAGAAATGTAATAACTCCCTGCATATTCATTAACAAGCCACCTGGAAAAGTTCCCCCCCTCCCCCACCACATCAGACTGGCAATATCAGAGTCCTCGGTAACTATGACAACCGACCAACTAATGCCCTTCGTCAATGATAGCTATTTGAATATCATGACAAAATGCTGCATTCTTTGTCCCGGAGCTCCAAACAAAAGCTAATGATTTTCCAGGTAATTAGTGCGATGATTTTTGACATGGAAAAGGACTTCGCGTTCGTCGTGTTCATTTGATTAGGAACTATGTGAGCAATACGTGGCGAGACCACGTCAGGAAGTGACAATATTGTTGACAGAGACTGGTGACAAATAAATGAATTTACCTTTGGCGGCATCGAGAATAGCTTATTAGCGGGACGATGACATTAGCTCCAGGGTTTGTTTAACAGAAGGAAGGGGCTTCATCCTCTTCTCCGATGACAAATAACCTATTCTCACTGTTGGAAACTGTGGTGCCCTACTCTGGAGAGCATGTCAGACAACAGAAGACATGTTTGGGGGGAGGACTGGTCACTTTTACACAAATAGTTCTGACTGTTTCAGTTCAATTTCTTTCTGTCAAAGTGGACTGAAAAGCTGCAAGTTAACTAACACATCATCTCTTTTACTTGTATCCCTGCTATTCATCAACAGATAGTCGGTTAGTACCTCACAATTATACTGACACGTTTAGCAATATATGAATACCAACACTCTAAATGTATGCTACGTCTGCTCAAACAACGCAACTACTTAGAGAACACAACTATAGTTTTAGTAGCAATAGGTTTACTATCAGACACCCAACAACCTGATACATCTCCTTGGGAACAGATCATCCTTCCTCATACCTGATTGCCCATATTGTGATTGGGAAGCCTCCCGCGGTCACACTCAAGACTGATATCAACTCAGGTATTCAGTCTGATGTAGCCAACATGGTCTTTAGTTTGAGGTAGGTAAGATCTGGTTCTCATACCGTGCCAATGATACTGTGGATCAGTATATTACCAATGATATGGGTGAAGGATTTCCTGAAGTAATTAAACTGAGAATAATGGGAGGTCAATTATGGCTACCATGATAGGAGGTGCCAAACAGACTATTCACACAACCCTACTCAGTGTCATGGAGGGACAGGACATGTTTCTAAGTCGCAATACCATTTACAAATGCTACTGTCACCTTATCTCGCTTCCAATGTCTAGATTAGCAAGCGTATGCCCTCCACATTTAATCCAACAAAGAAAAGGACATCGGTCCTATTTGCATCATCATCGATTCATATGCATGTGGAACCCATTGATTCTCAAGTCAAGCCAATATTTAGATGGCCCCATCCCAAAGTGAAGCCATGCACCTTCAAGAAAAGGCAGGTAAACTGGGGTAATTAGTTCCTTTGCAAAGAGACTGTACCAAGTGGCTGCCTTGATAGTCTGCTCATGTCTTATCAATGCCTTCCTTTGATAATTTGACAAGCCTCTGGGGGCACTCCTATCAGTTAGTAGACTACACCAGCAGTTTCATTAGTTTTCCTTTGATTGTAGGCTGGTTGTCTTGGTGACTTCAAAGCAATACATGAAGAAATGACAGGCCCTTCATTTTGATGAGAGCTTCTTGAAAATGACTGCTCGTGGCTCTGCAATGATGTAGAGTGCTACACCTACATACCAAGCGAAAAGTTCGCCATCTTGCTAACCCTTCATTTCACATTCGGTGGGTCTCAAGGCATGATAAAGCATAGCCTGGTTGAGTCAATTGGGTGATCGATTGGGAACAAATCTCTTGAACTCCTATCTATTCATTTATCATGAGGTTACCAATATTTGTCTTTCATGATAAACATTTTGACCTCTAGTCTAACTATATTTCTGGAACAAACCATACACACAGGAATATATCTAGCTCAGGTCTTTCATTGTCACCTTTGTTGCACTCAGATTAAACCCACGTCAAAATTGCTTAAAAAGTAATTTTCATAAATTACCAACCAAAGTACTAGTTTGTATTAAAGCAACCTCTTAGTCTTATTTATAGGACAAGCGAACTTCTGTGTCAGCAAGAATGTTAATTTGATTACAACAATCTACCAAGTTTATAAGGTCTCCATGATTTACATGATAAAAGTATAATGGGTCCAAACTGTTTGAGTGGATACACCAGACAAGGGAGCACCACAGAAAACAAACTCACTGCTTTCAAGTAATAGGTCATTGCACTTTTCAGGATGTAGCACATCGAATTCAATCAGTGTGCTCCCAAGATTCAGTCTTTCCTCCAACAAAATGTGTTCATGCAGAGGGAATTTATGATTGAGCCAAGAGGTGATCTAAAGGCCATCAAACCAGGGCCCGGGGGGGGGGGGGGGGTTATAATGGCAGCTTGTTCAGACCAGAAAACGAAGAACACCAAATTAAGATGTCTCTCACAAAGAAGAGCATTAATCAAACTTGATACCAAAGTTCAATCCCTGTTTATGAAATTTCGACTGTTTACAACATACTTGTAAACTTTGCAGTAAATACAGCATAAATCAAGGTCAAGAAATTGAGTCCATATTCTGAAATATTCAGACTATTTTCTGTTCATCATAAAAGACCTGCAAAAATCACAACTTCTTAAGCAGAACAAATCAGAAAGGATCAGTATGAAAGCTTTGGTATTGATTCAATCCATATGATCAACACCGAATGCCACGATATCTGTCCTTGAAACATAACCTGTCCCATTTGATTAGTTTTTGAAAGAAGACAGTTCACAAGTAAACACTCATCTTTTGACAGGATCACAGTACAATGTAGGTATAGACTTGCCCATTGCCGCTAGTGTCTGCACCATTTAGTAACGACCTAACCTCGCAGAGAACAATTCTGTTAAACCGAGGTAACATTTTTGCCATCCGATTTGACGGTGAGAATGCCACCGGCCTCCCCCCACCCTAGTCATCCTGCTATAGAGAAACATTCAACAGGACAGTCTTCACCAACAACAACAACAGGAGTGCGACAACAACAGCCACTAACAATAGGCATCCACTTTTCTAAATTCGTCCTTGCATGTCTGAAAGTCGTCTTTGAAGTCCAAGGACCGCATAGGCCTAGCTTGGCAACCCATTTGCCGTCTCATTGATGTTAGCATTGTATTGGACATTGAGATATGTTGTCCCAGGTCAAGAGCGGGACAAAAGCTTCCATTTATCACAATCCCTCTTAGAAGAGGCGTCCTTTCTTTCATCTTGTATGAATGGCACCTGTTTGATGAGAGATGGACTCGGGCCGTGACCAAGAATAAAATCTTGCGTGCAGGAAGGATATTGTTCCGACTGAATGATGGTGGTTTTGAATGGAGGAATTAGTATATAGCCTACATGTATGACCGATAACATTACCAAACCCATGTTTGCCAATTTGGCAGCAATATGGCTCAGCATGGCATATTTTGATGATAGTAAGTATATGATATCATTCATACTTTGGTTGGAAATCGATTTTCTCCTCCAGAAACTTAGTTCACGAAGGTGGTTTCATAGCGTGATTTCGACCAAATGGGTCATTCAGCACTGTCCATATGTACTTTCAGTCTTTCCCATGCTGAGTGGCAAACAAATGGAGACACGAATTCTTCATCATGGCCTGTCATGTGAAGATATCTTAAGTTACGTGATAATTACCACAATTTAGTTGCAAGATGAGACCTGTTTGATAATTCACCTGTCTTCACGTAATAATTTGAGATTTAGATTGCTAAAAGAACAAAATCGAGGCAACAAAGAAATTTAGCCCGAAGGTTCCCCTTTTCTTACTCAGCACTAAAAACCTGTTGCTGATATGGGGGACTTTTCCCGATAGAAACGAAAGGAAGAAACAGCTGGGCATCGAAAGAGCAGACCTGTTGTCACATGAGTCCAGCCAACAAGGACAAACCATGGGACACCCGTTTCTATGCCACAACCTCAAAATATCAATCGACTTGAACTGTTCGGAAAGGTCAGGACAGGAGTATTTGGCTAATAAAACCTGGACTGGAGAATAAAATATTATATTCCAAACCAGCAGTAACTTGACTTATGTTATCAGCAAATGCAAACACTCGCTGCGGTTCATGAATGCTCCCTTGTTCTCTATAATACCATATCGTTTCATCAAAGATTGATGTGCAAACCTGCACAAAGATGAGGTTTATAGACAAAATGCACAGCTGAATTTGAACAGTTAGGTTGGAACTAATACCAAATAGGAGAGAAATCTCTGAAGAGGGCCGATAGGTTTTTGTGATAATAGGCCAAGTGTCTTGAGTGAGACATACATAAGGTATACAGCAACCAAGCTTTAGGTTGAGCACAGGGATAGACTTGGCACGAACAAGCCTTTTTCATATGCTTAGTATTTGCCGCAGTTGAAGCTATTTTAACATGAAAAAGTGATGCAGGGCAGATTGGATGGACAGACCACTATCGTCCCACCATTCGGTCAGGACTGGCTGGTTTGTCCTCTGCAACCTCATGAGATGCATTAACTGATCACTTCGTCCTGACATACTTGTCATGTGCTCCTCTATTAGTTTGTGGCCCAGCCAAATATGAGACGGTGCCGGCCATGAGCTGGTCACTACTTGGTAGTGATGTGACCCAGGGATATTTGAATACAGCAAGAGTCAATATAGTGCTGTTACTAACAAAACATCCCAGATGCACTGGCAGGACAAGACCATGAAAACTGAAGAAGACTAAATATGTGTGATTTAGGACATTCTCAAAATATTTCAAAATTTTCTTTGTGACCGTCACTTCAATTTTGTTTGCAAAGGTTAAATTTCACAGCAAGTCTGATTCATTTCGAGGTCAGGGCCAGGTTTTTTGAACTTATCAAAATTTTATCTGATACATTAGAATTAGGACACTTTTTCACAATGACCTTTCCATAAACTTACAGAGTTCTGCTATTCAAGTTCAGACACTTCCATTACCGTATTTTTTCGCAGTGATCAAGAAATACAGCTAACATGGACTTTGATGGAAAGATAATGCTGACACGGTACAATCGATACTTTATCTACTCCTCTGATGAATTAGGCATCCCAAGTAAAAATCTTTTTTTCCATGACGACCAACCTTTGCTTGTTGTTAGAGATAGGGCCTGCAGGAAGTCACCGCAAGCAAAGAATTTTATCTGCGATTTCACGTGAACTTTATCAGCAGTCTGCATGCCTTATGTATAGGTTTAGCGTAGCTTTTGATAGCGGGAAGCTTAACTGTACATGTTTATGCACTAATTTTGTATGTACACAGGATGCTTCGTTCATCAAATTTACACAGGCCTAATGACACACCATGTAGATGGAGCATGCAGCGATGCACTAACGATGTCATGGTGAGACATGGGGACTGACCATTGCAGGAATAGTGTAAATTAGGATGTCCCAGTTTAGGCAGAACCAGGTCCTTAAATCAGTCGAGTGATGAGTTACTGTTGATTGAAAATGTACAAATTGGTTGAATGAAACTGATTTTAAGAGGACCGACAGTCAGACCTTGGCATCAGAGGTTAAACACCAAAATCAAACATAAATTTCAAGTTCTAGGATGTTTAGCATTGAATTGATAAATCAAGTTTCACAAATCGGACAAGTTTTTTACAAACCATAATTTCAGAAGTCCACATTGGTTACATGCGAAGTGCAGTCAAAATCACAGTGCATGCATTGTGCAAATAATCTTAACTAGTCTAGACTAACGTTTCCCTATGATTATCTATATTCATATTTGAATGGCCAAAATTACATAATTTTCAGCTATCTTGAAACGGCTTGGACATGGAAGGTTTTACATGGATAAGCAATGACACTCTGCTATATCATGCCACTATGGATGAAGAATTCGGTTGGAGAATTGGGACATTCTGAACAACTACTCGGCACCCCGAAACTTTACAGTGTTAACCCGGCTGTACAGCTAATAGCTTGAAGTTTACAGCCGAAAGTTTTTAAAGTTCATACCCACATGGTGGCCGATGATTTACTGGAAATTGAAACCACATGGTCTGAAATAGAGTAAATATCTCCAGGAACTGATCGAAGTAATTTCAAAAGGCGTAAAAAAACGTTCATAAAAATGACTGAGTGAAAGTGAAAGCAAGATGGCATGCAACATTTAATAGTTGTTGACACGCTATCAATTAATTGCGATTGTATCAAGACAACGGCAAGTTTGACAAAAGTTCCAAAAGTAAAAGAAAAACTTTAAAAAGTTTCTAGGAAAAGACAGGTAGGTGGCCTACTGCCCCTGTGAATCACTTTTTACAGAGTTATAAAAAAAATTTTGAAAAATCTAGCCCATGTTTTCTCCAAGACAAGTTTGCCCAATATGCCATGATTAAGTCCACATGGGCATCATGGCACATGGTAAAGTTGGGGAAAATTTCGGTACATTCCTTTGAGGAAAATCAGATTAGCGAAAATATAAGAATCCATATCCAAAAATTTCAGCACTAGAACTTGTCTAAAAGTTCTATAATTCCAGGCACATGGCCCGCAAAGCACATGGCAATGTTGGAAAAAATTTCTCGGAACATTCCACTGTGAAAAAAATAAGATCCTATGTTAAATAGAACACAATGCCAGATTAGTAAAAGATGACATTGAGGGAACCCACCATGTGGTCTCCGGATAAAGACAGGTTTTATACACAACCCGAGGACGAGCTCAAGAGATCAAGACGGGACGATTACGAAAATTGGGAAATGCGGATGAAAACTAAAAGCAAAAAGTTAACATACATCATGTACAGAGACACTAACCCGTGCTCGCTTCATGGCAGGGGTCTCGATTCCACGGTATTCCACATTAGGACGGATTATATCATGAGCAGCATCGGACACCGGTCCTACCAATCGACTAGATTTGATTCATATAAAAAATTTCACCGAATCACGGCGTGTATATACTCCAGAGATGAATAGGGCATTCCTATACACTGCATTCATGCTGTTATCTGGCTAACCTACTAACATAGCCTATTTGAATACATTTCAAATTTAAAGCGATAACCCACTCCTGAGAGTTCATATACAGGAAAAATTAACATACTCTATGACAGGTTTTATCAGTGCTTGAGATCTATTTTTATAAACTGAGATAAGCTCGGGACCTGCTTGCAATCATCGGCAATCTTAAGGTGTGCGCATAAACAAGACCATCAAAATCATAATTGCCACAATTAGGCAATCTCGAAACTTCCTAACGATTCAGGGGAAACTGCCTTTAATTCGCCACTCATTTACCTTCAATGATATGTCCCAATGTTGACCAACGATCATCCATTGTTAACAGAACAATGAATTCTGGCTTGATGTCAAATAATTTCATATCAGACATGCGGCCCGATCTTCGGCCATTGTTAGGGGGCCAACAGGTCCTACACAGGTTTTCTCGCATGAAAAGTAATATATCAAAATTTCCTCAATAGGCAAGGTTAATCATCATACATTCAATTTCAAAGTGACAATCATATATAAACTCGAGCATAAATGGCCTCATACCGCACTCAAGGAAAGTACGTTATTAATAAACTGATATATGGTTGAAATATGAAATGATATTTGTCTTTTTTCTGATTTTCCTCGAAATCAGAAGGCACCAGGCAGAAAGTAGCCTGCCATTCCAACTCCAATGTACACAGCCAAGATACCCATTTTCAAGAATCAACTTCCGAACCCAAAATATCACCTTTTCTCAAATCTCAAAGCATTGGGCATATGTTCCTACATGTACCGGTAAATTCAAAACACTTTTACTCTAATTTCACTCTCATGAATTTGGGCAAAGTCAGGATGAAACAATGATATCAGACTCAGAGGCAAATATAGGCATTGACAAATCATCATCTGACATTGTGTGGTCGTGTCTGAATTTGTCCATGCCTGCATGGGGTCATTTGACAAAACTGATAACCCCACAAAAGAAATGGGACATTGACTTGGTCTGAGATTTGCACATGGTTTGACCTTCAGTTAACCCATGGATGCCATCACGATCAAGTTCACAAATACAGATATATAATTTAACTGCACAGATATCAAATCGAAACCGGTAGTGTAAGGGATCATCGACTTTTTGGCTATTGCAGGATTCAAAAGTTATTTTCAGGACGAGTGCAGTAGGACAGCCTGACATGTGGTCAGAATGTTGTGGGTTCAAGGCTTGGCCATGCAGTGCAAAGGTTTCTGGACGAGGCAAGGGAATTCTTTGAGTGAATAGCTTCGAATTGAATTGAACATGGTTTTAAATACAGATGCAAATTGGTATAATGTTTCCTGGAATAATTGCTGGCTTGCATGCATTGTATGTATAATTTGACTAAGAAAACACAAAGAATAGTTTAAAGCACTTTTTAGAGCACTTTTTTGAAGGCACTCTAAAAAGCTCATCCTATTTTGCCCTTACACCAAAACCAGCCATGAATCACGGCAGTGGACAGATGCACTGACTACTAAATAACTACTTATAATTATCCCATAACAGACGCGGAAATTAACCTTTACAGACTATCTCCATCAAACATCAAATAGATAATTTACCATTGTGGATTGACCCATATACATTTTGTAACTGCTGATGAACATAGCACGCCATTGTTTTATTGGATGAGAATTACAGCGCACCGGGGTGCATTGTGAATGCGAGATCACATTTTGTGCTAACTATTCTTTGTTTTTTCTTAGGCAAATTATCACACAATACAAGCGGGCAACTATTCCAGAAAACATTGTACAAACTTTCACCAGTATTTGTCATCTAATTCATCATTATGTTGTTAACCTAGATGATGCACCCATCGGACAATACCTCAACTTTTCATCGTTGACGTTGGGGATGATATTGTGTTGCCCACAATGCAAAGCAAGAAAAAACACATTGTTTTATGACATCACGAGTAACTTTCAACTTTTGTAACCAACGACTTCCTGTGAATTGATGGCAGTTATTTGATTGTTCCTGGCTGTCTCACAGGAGCGAATCAGAAATCGCCTTTTAAAATATCATGGTCAGGCACATGTATGTCATCATGTCAGCCTGAGTAAGAAGCAAATGAGCACTGATTGGTCCAACAGTTTGATTGTAGCCAGGATGATTTGGAGCCTATCAGTATCAACCTCTAGACCAATCAGCTCTCTCGAGGACAAATTGGACATCTTTCCAAGTTGGTTCTAATGTTCCTCACCGCAAGGACAAGCAGAGCCACCTGGGGTCATTTCGTAAAACTAAGTTCTGCAAGTTCAGACAGCAGACTTACACGGGCATTGCTCTGCCACTGTAATTACCATAATCATACGGACATAAATCTGAGACAATTTTAGAGCGGTAACTGCCCCGACAATGACCCCTCCCTATTACTTCACTGACTACATCAGACATCTATTAAATCATAGATATATATGGCTACAGTATGGCATATTGTAATCCAAGTAGGTCATTAATTAAATTTTTAATTAACATGGTCTTCAGTTGAGAGACGTATGCTGAGTTATGGCAAATCCTGGATCAAACGAGATACCTTGCTGAGATTTTCAAATGTCAAGACCTTGACCACAAATCTTCTGTTGCCAATTCCACAAGATAGTAATAATTTCCAGATTCTAGAATGTTGAAACAGGGTTTTTCCGTAAAAACAGGTTGGGGGAAATCTCAATCAATGATTCTTTTTACTCGACCTGCCAGATGGCAGTACCAAACACAGTTCAACTTGGGTGCTCCAGTTCATCAGATTGCCTAAAGGTGGCAGCAGTGCATAGGCTTGTCAAGAGCTAGCCTTTTACAGGCCATTCACCTTTTAGCCATGGCGCTCTCTGAAACCACATGGCACATGTCATGAATTTCCCCCACCCAACAAGACAGTAACAAGTCAGTATCTCTGCAATTGTTCTGTGATTCCAACCCAAAAACCCCTGATTATTGGCACAGCACTCTTTCAAACTAGCAATTTCCCTAAACAAGACAGTCACCACTCAGCATAAGAAAGTCAGCACCAGTACTGAACAAAGAAGCCTCACAAGGAAGGGAGACAAGTGAATGCAGATCTCCCACTGGTCTAGACAGTTCCATTATTGATTCTGCAACCTGTGCTTGCTTGGGATGGGTGGTGCAGGGCTGACTGGGATGTGTAACCACTATAATCTTGGTCATCACACTCGAGGATGAGACCGGATGAAGCTACCAACAAAGAAGCTATTCACAAAAACACAACAGTCAAAGATGCTGAGTCAGCATAAAATTTGTTTGTGCTGGTATTACAAGACCAAGGCTTTGCAACGTTCATGCCTAAATCATTGCAGTTATTGCTTCGGCTGTTCTTTTTCTATGAAATTAACTGAATCACTCTACAGCAACACTAAACAGGTTAAAAGTGCTGCAATGCTTGTACCTGCCATGCTGAACTGAACTGCAACAATTCCTAAGCAAATGTTCTATTCTAGCAAATGACTAATGTTTCTGCAGAGTACAAAACCATCAGGTCTGACAATAACCAGCCATCATCAGGATGACAAAGCCATACAGCAATCCTATTGTAGCCCAACAGCACCATTTATAGAATGGGTTTAGTTCATGGCTAATTGATTCTACTATTCAAATCAAGGTTTCCTGGAACTGACATGTTTCATTTTGCCACGACTTCCGAATCATTTGCTGCCGATTTTAGCCAACTGAACACGGGTCCATCCGGGATGCCACCTTCATTTCCCCCATTGATTATAAAATGAACTGGGGATTTATAGATTAGGTGGGACGTGCGTCTGTTGCGTCCCCCCCCTGGATCCCCACCTGATGTAGGAGTATACAGGCGCTTTGAAAAATAAAACTTCTTTTTTAGAAGACATAAATCAAGATCTGATGCAGAGTTCTTGTAGAAACTTGGTTCCATTTCATTACCTTTGCATGTGGAAGGATGTGAATCACTCTTCAGATTCAACTCCACAACAATCTCTCCATCATTTGAGTACAATCTGCATGCAATCTGAACATCTTCTTTGGGTGAATTGAACAGTCAATTGGCAGTGGCGCAGCCTGTCTATGTTAGCACCTGGATCATACACACAGGGACCATCCCAAACAAAGGAGAAACACCCATAGCAGTGGACCCGAGAAGGGGCTAACAAATGGCTGGTCATTTGTCTTCATTGAGTAATCTTACTCCCACCGAATTTTCAATTAACTGATACTTTTTCAGACTGCCAACTCTGCAGAGGAACAAAACGGCAACGTTACTTCCGAAATGATCCATTTTTATACTACTCAATGAATGATGTCAGACTAACACCATGTGCATCGCCTCTATGGTACGATTCCAAGCCGGCGTCTGTCCCAGTACACCTGGGAATCGCTGCATGTGATAACACAGTGCCCACACAAATGGCTTCATTGATTTTCTCATTGTCTGGCCTTGTAGCTGATCAACTCTGGTGCTACACCATTTGGAGGGAACACCAATTATTTTTAAAAGGACGCTGGAGGATTGCACAACAGAAGTGCACAACTTCTCAGATAAGTTACCAAGCAACATAAGCAACCTTATATCCAAATCAATTTAGTTGCAAGAGAGAAATATACAACATGACCGAGACAAATAAATGTAATGAACAATCTGATAAGTCTGTAAATATTTATCATGACAATTGTCATCCTGGTCCAAGACCAAGCGGCCACCTGCTCAATTCTCCTGCAGAGACCTTGTCTGCACATGGTGGCTGTCTTAATTATGATGCCAAGCTCATCACATCCACCACTGTTGTGTGTGCGGGTTGAATTCTTGAACTAGCTGCATCACTCTGTGTTTCTAACAGGTACTCTTATCTAGCTGCCTGATGTGTTGACCTTCTGACAGGGCGGAAGGACAAGCAAACCTTCGAAAAGATGGCAGCACCAGACACACTGGGGGATACAGGCTTGCCATGCCTGCAGACACCCATTCAAACATAGAAGTCTGGACAAAGCAACCAATCTTATCGTAAGAACTTCCTCAGACATGTTGTCTGTGCTCCTTCACTGCCAAGTGGTCACCAGCTACCCTACAGATTCTCACAATTGCAAAACTGACAAGCAGCCAAGGGCGTAAATGTCATGTCTCCGGAAAAATCTACAGCTACACACATGACTATGATGCAATTAAAACAGAACTTACCGCGACTGGATCCCTTTCAAACGTCGACATGTTTTGGAAATCACGCTCAAGGTCCACCACGGAGATTCCGCGAACCTGCAAAACAAGGGTCGAATCGTGTTGTAAAATGTTTCAGTATTGCATAACAATTTGATACAATTGACAGTATGTATAAATGTACTCCTCTATATCCCACCAAATGAACAAGAAATGGCGTCTCAGAAATGGATGAGTTAATCTGCAGCTCGGGAGTCTGACCACCAACAAGAGGCCAAGATCATCATGAAAAAGCAGATTTTTCAAGCAGTTTTGCAGGAAAGCAGCTTCATTCAAGGAAAGCATGCATCCCTTGCCAGCACACTGCAGACATCAAACTGTCAAAGGGTTAAATCTATACCTGACCATTGAGTAAAGGCCAGGACCGTCATAATCAGGCAAGTCTTCCAACATTCATGTACGTTTAAACAATTTCAGCCGATTTTTAGTTTCACAAACCATCAAGCAGTAGTAGAAGCATGCATCCCTTCCAGCTATCTTGATTACCATGGCAACACTTCATGAAATATCACGCTGTTCTTATTGTTACTGTGCGGCGCATAAGAAATGGCAGTGTATCGAGAGTCTCGTGGGAGGGTGTCCGCTCTAGTCAAGATGATGTGTCATCAAGATGCGGTGATTAGGGTACTGAGACAATGTCAGGCTTTGTCACAACCCATAGGGTGTGTTAATTTGGGAATCACTGGGGATTTTTTGGCCACTGGCAGGGTGACTGTTCGAATCAAGAATCCTGAATATTAGAACTGTCATCAAGACATGACACAACATGAGACACTCAGACAATGTTAGGTTTCTTCAAATGTTTCTTATTTTGGAAGTCTCAAAGACAAAGGCTATTTTTGCAAAGAATTCAGAATCTTTACAGCACTTAATCTTAGACATCAGTTGACATGAAGGGACAGCAACTCAGGTCTGGGTCAGGAAATCAAAAGTGGAGCTCAATTTTTGGCGTTGGGAAGATCCTTAGTCAATCTGCCAAACGGGTGCTTACAGGATGGAGCATTGGGGGGAAGGTAGTCCAGGGTTTTTTCCCTTGTGTCTGACTAAAGGAATCTCTGATGAGTAGCTCAGAGTACGATCACGGCCAGCTTGACTGTTTTGCGACGGATCTATACAAATCGTCCATTGGTACCCAAAACCTTGCATCACATTGGCAGAATAGTTACTTGGATGAAGGTGATTATCAACTGCTCCACAACAAACAGCATGGAAACATAGTGAAAAGTCGAAGTGCACTACAAACAAGCCGAATCGCATCAGAGTTCATCAAACCTAATGGCAAGCAGCAAATAACACTTACGGCAGCGAAGAAGGAGTAACCTGCTGCGTTATAGATGTCCTCGCACAAGACAAGGGAATCGTTGAATGAAGGGTACAACAAACCATCCACAAACGAAAGATGCATGGACGGTCACATACCATAGGTTCTTTTGTTCATTTAGGTTTTTTTTGGATCAGAAGGACGACCTCAAACTGGTGCAAAGGTGTCTGTTTGGATTACAGTCACCCACTTCACTTCAGCATAGCACAGCAGGCCTAGACTAGGCCTATATGCATTGTAAATACACTGCACTGAATGAGTCACAGACTCCCACTGCAATGTTTTGTTTTGTTTTGGATATGGCTTCCTTTTGAACTTCTGCAAACAAAACTACTATTTCACTCCACATATTGAAGCTCAACATACCTGCTCAATTCTACTATCGTCTCCAACAGCCCATCTCTTGCTATATTGAGGGGCAGGGTCATTTTGGGGGCGCTGGAAAAAGTAGCCCACCATCGCATCGTCCTGCGACCGAACCCCTTGTGTGTGATGCCGGACCGACATGGTTCTTCCTCCGTTCATAATTACGTGCGAGTCGTCCCAGGCAGCTTCACTCATACTTGTGGGCATGGATAGTTCATGCTATCAGTCTGCAAAAGTCAGACAACAAAGAAGACGCATTATGAACGGCCATGAAAAATTGTAAACACACACACTTGCGTACATACACACAGTGCTCCCTATTCTTATGTACACATTTGCATAGACGATGTACACTGATCAAGACATGGAGGATAGGCCGTGAACAAGGGTCTCTAACGCATTTGTGCCACTTCAAATGCACATGATATTGCGGTAAATGAAAGTTAAGAGTCTATATTTTGTGCATATTAATTTCTTTTTCGTCATTTGTAGCCATACATACCGTGATGACTCCCGATTTCACGCGACTGAGATAATCTTCACCAAAACATGGCGTACGACATCTTGTTAATCGCAGGGCATGATGGGAACCATGTGCTCTGAAGGTCGAATGACGTCTTAAGCGGGAAATTCGAATATTATATTGGTTTCCATGGAAATTGGTGTAAAATACCTTGGGCATATCATGTCCCTTGTACAGGGCCATAATGTATTTCTTATATCCCACTACAAAATGCTCATCCAGAGCCAATGTCTACACCCAGAAGGGCCCTCCAGAGACAGTCACAACTATCATAGCCGCCTTGAGACAGGAGCTCCACGAGGTGACCACTGAGACAAGTGCTCAGCGATTGGGGACACAACCAAGATGGCATGATTAAGGCAAGATGCTCTAGGTGTTCACTGGGTGTTGGAGAAACTGTGGTACAACCACATAGATGACATCTAGACCACACTGAAGAGGTCTCCTCAACCAACAGGACTTCACTTGGCATACCATAACCCAGTATATCAGAAGTTGGACATCCATCTTGCCAGTGTCTCTTAACAATACTTTGGGACTTGCCACAGCAAAGCAGGCGCATGTCTCAGACGAGATAATGGAAGAATTAATGGGCTCAAGATTTCACAAGATGCAGACAACAGTGAAAGGTACAACCAGTCTGTCTCAACCTGCCAAGTTTTAGAGCAACAGGCACCTGGTTTTACTGCCACAGGTCAATCTGTCAGTTTCCAAGGCATTTTGTGTCCTGTGGTGGACTCTTGGTTCGTCCACTGATATCCACTGTTTCCCCTTCCTCATCAAAGGACTTGATGCTCATGGTCTTATCACTTCGCTAAGGACATAGCTTGTCCTATTCTCAGTGCAAGCTCCTCTGGCCGAACTGTCTTACATTTTCTAACGCAAAGTTCTTGTCAACAATAATCAAACACAAGACATTACATTCACCATAAGAACCATTTATTCCGTTCATTTACATATACACACTCGATTACAATAACCACCAAATTCTCTACAATCTCATGATGCATCATCTTTAACAAAACGTTGTCGGAATCTTCCGCCAATTCTCTTCTTAATCAATTTGCGATGAATCTTCTTTCTTAAAGGGTTGTTTAACTGACCAACATCACATATCCTCAGACATGCGATATCATACAAGACCCAATCATTTATAAGGACACTCCACGAAGATGGACAACTCTCATTGACTCAGAAAGTAGGGTATGAGGTTTCTAACTGGGTCTCTTCAGCACTGGCTATTGCACACAAAAATTAAAACAGAAATGGAATGTGAACTATACATGTAAATGAGAGTATGATTTCTATTGCTTGGAGAGAATATATTAAAGTAGACAGCATCATTGACTGTTTTGGGCGAGCATCTTATTCCCACTAAGTCTATTTCCAAGGTTCGGGCAGAAGCCTGATTAGAAGATGAATAACATCTATCATCGATAGGAACCAATCTACCTAAAACAAGTTTTTTGGAATCTTACAGAATCTATAAATCTGACTAGGAAATTAGTCATAAATATTTTAAACTTTGAATAAGAATTTAAGACACTGCTACAAGAACATTCTGAAACAGACTGAACCTAGTAAAGTTCAATATGGCTGTCCTTACGACTTGGAAGCACAGCCTCAAGAGCAACTGCACAGCTGCCCCAGTTGAAACAAGGGAAATATACTACACATGAGATTTCCAAACATAATTCCACAAAGTCTCTCTTTCAAACAGTAACGCCACCTCACAGTAGAAAGTGACATTTATCGCACCAACGGTGTTTGTTTTAGCTGGAGGATTATCGACCTCATCCGCGACACATCTTTGGAGTTCTTGGAATTTTTGGGGTTAAAGTCACAGAGACGGCAGATTCGTTCCCATTCATGTCCAGGGATGCTTTCATCCCGTTCCTGAACGAAGGCCTGCTCCGCAGCCCTGCAAATAAACAAAATACATGTGAAGACAACTTGAATTTTACTCTCAAAAGCAAGTGAGTTATTTGTGAGATTGAAATCGAGAGGAAGTTCTAATGATTGAGATTGAGGGTTTGGTTTTGTTCCCAGTGACTGACTGGCTCTTTCACCTGATAACACAATGTCGAGTGCACTTAATAGAATCTTCACACAGGATAAACACTACTGCTGAAAAGTATGCAATTTAACTTAAATGATAAGGAACACCCTCTACCATAGATAAGAATCATGCAACATGCACCAAATCACTACTAATTACTCCATCAAATACCTGCAAAAATAAACTTTCAGTCATGAAAACAATATGCAAACTTAGTCAGGTTGGAAACTGCCATGGTGGCCTGTTGGCCGCTCTAAACAAGAAGAGTCATACCCACTCTTCAACTTTGATGAAAAAGTCTTAATACGACTTAGTAAAATAGAGAAAAAATAAAAGCAATTATAATCTAGTCAACTCCGAAGCAAAGACAAACTGCTAAATTACAAAATGAAGAGCTTGTGTCAGCGCATTATTCTTTGGCCAAATCACTTCCCGGTTGATGTGACACAGTTGTGTTTGCTACTTCTAATCAAGGTTGACATACATGTAGCAAAATTGCAAGGACTGACACTGCAAGGTACAGCACAACACAATTGCCCACACTATGACAGGAATTCACAGGTTTGGATGGGTGCACGCATTGCTAGGATTTTCTGTCCAAGTCACATACCAGGGAAAAATGGCTATTTCCATTACTGTATCAAAACTTTAGACCATAGTTGATTTGTTTGCCAATTTGACAGGTGACAAGCACATTAAAACTAGAATTGCCTTGCCATGGACACTGAAAAACGTCACTACATAGTAAGTTTAGAAAGGCAGTAGTTAACATCAAATGTCCACTTCACACTGAAAATGAGCGCGCTTGCATCCCCATTCAAATGTGAACATGCAACTTGTCCCAACTGCAAGAGAAAACACCAGAGACCAGAATATTTAAAATGCAGAATATGAATTCAAAGTTTGAAAGGCTGGAACTGGGAATTCTTAGGATCAAGATATTTCACTGCAGTTGAGGTATATTTAGTTATAAGTCCATACCGAGCAAAGTTCCAAAAGAATTTTGCTTGGAAAAAATACATCCTTCAAATCAGTCGTTCCCCACCAGTCCAAGAGCAATGTCACCTTGAATTCATATCTGATTTCTAACAGCTTAAACAGGCTGACCACAGGCAAATGAAACCAGAGTATACCACCAGTTTTATCCCAGTTAACCAGCCAACGTTCCTGACATCTGTCCAAGGCAATCTCCGGGCTCCAAAGTCAAAACACCCTGAAGAACTGCGAGTGTTTTGACTTTGAGGCATAGCATGATGCCCCCCTCCCCTCCCCAACTAACCTCCCTCACTTTCAACAGCAAGAGAGTAACGCTCTATACACATTGCCAAAATAGCAGTTGTTAAGCTAAAAACGATGTTACAGGGGCAATCACTGGTTCACCTGCCTGAAATCAAGCCTAATTCGAATATAAACGGACAAAATAACAAGGAGACAAAATAGACTACACAATGAAGAGATGGAGAACAGCCTGCCCCCAAAGGATACAGGGTCTACATACTCTCGCTCCTTGAAAAACTCTGCTTGATTCACCCTGGAACCGAAGAGATAGAAAATATGATTCTTGGTAGATGAGCATGGGGTAGACTTGAAGCAACTGACGAGTTGGCCAGATATACCAGGAGCACTGTCTCTCATCTGTTGATCTTTTAATCAAAGGTCGATGGAGGCAGACAGAAGGTTGTGAGAAGCACTCAAGAGTAACATCTATCGACGACAAACAGCTGATTGTAGTTTTATGGTCTTCAAATTGGGAGTGAAGTACCTTCAGAACTGAAAGACTGAGGGGGAGGTTGCACTGATTTGACAGAAGGGTAGGAGAAAAGCAATGTAAAGAACACATTTACTGGTGAGTTTTGGGGAGGAATGTGGCGTAGCTTTGAAGTGATGATGAAATCTGCATCCCGGACAGGTTACTTTGATTCACAAACTGCACAGGCAACACCCTGATCTATAGCAACACCCACAGCATGCCCTGCCCTACTTCCTACCCAAGGCTTAACATAACAGCCGTCATGATCCAATGCATTGTATAAGCAAGCAACATATAGCTGACTTGGGAACAATGCTTCAGGTTTTACCCTGTTGAAATGCTGAAGTCAAGACTTCAAAGGCAACACCCCATCCTCAAAGCAAGCAGATAGGAAACATTCAACAAGGAAAGGGCCGCGTTATAGGGTGTCACCCGACGGCACTTCAATCACGTCATCACCCATTTCATCACAAAGGGAATACTATACCAACCGGTTGGTTTCCTTGGCCTTCTCCAACTGATCTGATCGGTTCTTGTGCCAATCGTCCAGCTCTTTCCTTGCAATCTCCCGCCATTCGAGCTTCTTCGTTTCAGCATCAGCATCTGGAATGCAATGAAACAAACATATGATGCTCCCTGTTACAGAGTGCATAAATGTGAAACACTCAGTCGACATTCTTTCTAATTCAGGCTTTCTTTTTGTTAGCTCGTAGGGTAACCAAATAGGCCCAGCAACCTGGCATGACGTCTGTGAGATACTTTTCCCATACCTTTCTCTTCGAGCCTTGTTTTCTGCTCTTCACGCCATATCTTGATCTTCTCCGGTTCTGCCCGTTGTGTATCGACCTGCGAGATGGCGCTGTAAACGTCCGAAGGGCCGTTGGTGGTCTGCAAGAAAAAACCAGAATCAGACAAGATTCAACCCGATGTCATCCCATCAAGTATTGGTAGTTTATACAACAGCACTCGGCAACTCTATGCCTGACTTCAATGTTCAGTGACATGCCCAGAGGGAACATGGCACTTCTGTAGTAATACCTTCTACACGCCACCCATATGCATTCAGTTCTGCTGCCCATACGGAAAGGGTTAATTATGCGATTACTGATTACCGAGTCTAAATGCAAAATGAACAATGTATGCATTCATTCAAAGCACCCGAAGTTAACGGAAATCACCAGTCTTTCTGTCAATAAAGCAACTTTCCTTCAGCCACGCTAACAAAAAGTTAAGAAACAAACATGCACAAACTGGTCAAGATGAACGAATTTTTATCTTCCACCCCTTTGCTACGGGGCAATCCACATAGTTACACAGTTTGCTACGGCTTTCTACTGCATCATTCACCCTTTGACTGCAATTAACTGACATCAGGGCTCGAAACATTCAGCAAGGCTAGAATAATCTTTTGAGCCTTGCATTAATGTGCACTACTCACTACAGTGAACAGACTTTGAAATAGATAATATTTGAAAATTTGGAGAAGATTTGGGGGTTGCAAACTTGTGAGAAAGTTTCAAAAAGTATCACTTTCTCAGAAGTCAACAAGGTACTGTAACAGTTCCTTGGGAGGATTAAAGTGAAACGGAAGCTATTAATCAAACAGGATGGTGCTTGATATGAAACCTTCGAAACCAACAGTCTGCGTCATCTTTTTAGATTCTCGTTGAAGGAAATTACGATCTTCCAACGGCAGAATATTCCATTATTATATTTCCATTACTATCGCGATATCTTGAGAAGAAGACCCTTTAGAATATTTGACCTTTACCAATACCTCCGACACCTTCAATTTTACAACAACTGGCGATTTAAAAGGTTTCAACCAATACACCACAAAGGACTCTAAACTAATCGTATCACTGTGCATGGGACGCATGATAGAGGCTTACTGCTTCATTGTCAGAACCAATGTCATCCATTACCGGGGCAGCATTCTCGTCCTGGGGCTGAAAGGGTTAAAATACATTAGCAACAATGCCGGGCCACATGCACCACCAGGAGGAGTCCTGAAACAGATTTGCAGTTACAGCACCAACACCAAAGGCAAAGCGGTACTTTCCACACAATATCGTACAGCCACCCAGAATAGCAATCTCTTTACAACCTTAGTACAATCTAGTATTTCGTCCTGTGATGCCAAGGGCATCGTAATGTTAGACCCAGGCAGGCCAGACCTCACATACCAAAAGACCTATGCCGTTCGTGATCACAACATTTTCTTGTGGCTCATGTACAAACAGAATGAATGGATTAGGCCTCAAGCCAGAAGGACATTGCTCATCAGGTTGTGCAAACTATCTATTCTGAAAATACTGTTTATTACAACTTGAATAAGACAGGAAATAGGACAGAAAACTAATATCACTGAGGCAAACTAATAAATTACAAAACATAAGCAAGGTGTATGGCAAATCATGCAAATGTAAGGCTTGTTTGGAACCAGTCTTCAAAGGAGGGTAGGATTTACAATGAATCCTGTCTCACCGATCTAGTTTCAGGGACTGGGTTCTGGTGGTGTACTTTTGGAGCAATGATCCCTTTCAGGGTCATTGCTCAGCTTTAGGACTTTATTGCCAAAATGGTGGCCGAAAATTATGTCTGAAGGTGACACATATTCATGAGAATGTTGCCAGTATTCTCGATGAGACAAGACCAATATGAGGATGGAAAATGATGAACCCAAAACCGCAGATCAGGCCCCGAAGCAGCAAAAAAACACCCTTACGATGTTTGAGTAATCGGAAGTGGTAGTGAGTCCATCATAGCCTGCATCCTCCTGAAAAGCCAAATGAGATTTAGGTGCATTCACGGGGCAAGCAGGGCAACAGAAAATGAGGACAAGTTGAAGGTGTTGAGTCAGCTATTAAGATTCCAGGTAAGGCCTCTTTGAAGGACCATTGTTAAATGAAGTCAAGTCTTGTTGTCATTGGACATGAAGACAGCAATATTTGCTGGGAAAAGGAGAACTTGTGACACTGACCGCAGCTCAATGTTCTTTAGCAACTAGTCGGCCAAGTGACCTTTCTTTTATGAATACCTGGGACAACATAGCGATCTTTAGCCCAGGCTAGAAGGAGTGTCCCTATGGCTCAGTTGATAGATTTTGATGGTTTTTTAAACTATGGTCGGAGGTTCAAACCCTGGAAGGGTCTCTTTATTTTTCCTCTGATACACTTACAAGGAAAGAATAGTCATCGGCCGGCGGCTGTTCCCCTCCCAAACCACCTAAGTCTTGATTCTGAAAGGAGGCAATGCAAACATGGCAAGCTGCGTCACCCAATCCCAGCATTCATTTCTCTATTGGCAAGTCACATTTCTCAGAACTGCATAACTTTAGCCTTTTATACCATTTGATAGATACAAAACACACTGAAATAATTGGTAATCGTGCGGCTTGATACAACATGGAACAAGACACCTACGTGCAGGAGAGGTATGGATGGAGAATATGGGAGAAGGAAATACCCATGCAAAAATGAATTTTGATTGATCCTCCTGCACTGGACTGGGGCTACATTCCAAGTAGTACTCACTACTGTATTCCATAAGAAGAACAACAATGAACATGTTACAACATAACCGAAATAAGCATCTTCTTAGACTTAGCCTGGCTAAGGTCACGATAACACGGCCAATTCAAAATGATTTATAACACATTTATAGATCTGTGTTTGCTACTATACTCACTACTTCTCCATCTTCATTTCCAAAGCCTGAAAATAAGAATTCTAAAATAGAGTGTTTGTTGGATGTATAGCAGTGTGTTTTACAATGCATTTCTTCCTCTCCTGTACATTTCACATACAACGTGTACAATAATACACGATACACTGTCAATACACACAAATACCATGATACGGAACGATTTTTCGACCTATTTCATCAGCTGTTTCTTAGTCTTTTACCTGTATTTTGGTCCTCAAAACCACCCTGATCAGCACCTTCATCATCTAGACCAGCTAGCTGATCCTGTTCGCGGGCCAAAAAGGCAGCCGCAGGGTCTTCTTCCGCGTTATTTTCTGGGGTTGCCCCCTCAAAATTTTCGAAGTCTGCCATTTTCTTGTTCCGCCCAGTCGTGAATACTCGGCACTCTCCGAGAAACTTCGGAAGATAATTTGGTCTTTAATTTTCTAACCAATCAGCGTCGAGTTCAATAATTAGATGACGTCGCATGTCACGTGAACAAACAAAAGCAGATGTAAATAGATGAGATCAGGGCCAGAACTGATTATGTTTTTGATGTGTTGAAATCCGAATACTTTGGCCATTATTCTGTGAACGATGGATCAGGCAGTGGCCACGTCTTCTAAAAGGTTTGATGTACCAAATAAACCCTGCAACAAACGCAGACGTTCGTTCACAGAGGCTCTGAAGGAAAAATATTGCACAGAGGAAAACTGGGACACTGATGGCTTCTCCATTCAAATCGTGCTTCATGGACCACCAAGAAACAAAGAGGGGGGAGCTGAGCTAGGCTTCCTTACAAATGTGGTAAGACTCTCAGACCTGTCAAAGAGATCACTATCCTTTGAAATAACTTCTCTGTGTATTGTACTTTAGCACCTGTTGCCTCTCATTTGACCTTGAAGCCTTTGTTTATTTTCAGATTTTTCTTTCAGTTCTGACTGCAGATTGGTCCATGATATTTGGCATATATCATAATGAATTAACATAAGGAGAGAACAGCTGATAGATGTAAACAATCCACAATGACCATGCCCCTATTGATTTTCCCTAATGTTTCAACGCAATTCAGCAGTCGTCTTCCATGAAAAAGGTTGAATCTGTCCAACAGAGATAAGATTGGCATTACGCCAACGTTAGCCCATTATCAGTCCGATTGTTATAACCCATGGTCCATTTTGTAAGTCCATGGTCTACGATTTCTTTCTTAGTCCCATTATCCAAAAGGGGTCCAATGTGTCGCACAAAAATGTATGATGTGGCATGTGGGCCAAGTGAGATAACAACATCATTATCATTGATTTCCATATTGTAACATGCTCAATAATTGCCCCACCTGTTCCTAACACATGCAGGTAGACTGGGTGGATGGGCATATTGGGTAGCCTACACTACAACCTATCTAAACTAAAGGTACAATATTATGTTAGCATGCAGGTGGTTGCTGTATTAGATTATTACACTCGATGATATCTCCCATGATTCAAATCTCACTTTTCTTCCATTGTATTCTTGAAGGTTCTCGACAGAGGTTTTATCTCCCACGCCGGAATTCCCGCTGGTGGCCTCGTCTCTCTCTGCCCAAATGTCGTTGATCTCGATCTTGCAAGCAACCTCATTGAAAGCTGGGAGGAAATCCTACCAATACTATTGGAACTTCGTCACCTGAAGTTTGTGAATCTTGCGAGGAACCCATTCAAAGATACAGAGGTTTGTAAAATGACTCAGGACTCTAATTGTTCCTTTGTAATTGAACAATTACTGTAAAATAGATCGGGGCTATCTTATTTTTCTGCCACTTTGAAAATTGGGATGGCTCCTGACTGAGTTTACAGTAGATTAATGCCATTGATTTCAGATGTCTACCAAAGATTAGAATAAAAATAAAATGGTTGTGCAGTGTTGGCCGGTAGACTGTGGATATCAAGGAAGCGAGACAGATTTGATACTAATACTCTGGTAAATATTTTTCTGTTTCAAGGTTCTAAAACATTGGAAGGAAGATCTACCAAGCATTGAGAACCTGGTGCTGAACAACACAGGACTAGCTTGGGATGATGTGACTAGACTTGCTCAGTTCATGCCCCACCTGAAGGAGCTTCACGTCTGTAAAAACGGGTACAGCAAATTGTCAAAAGAACGACTTGGTGTTCTAAGGAACTTGGAATGTCTTCGTTTGAATGAGAACCGCATAACAAGGTTTGTATGATGTGGTCATAAAATATTGATGACCCAATTTTCTTGACCTATGACTCAGTCAAAATGTGGCTATTACCATTATTGTCCGGGTCATAAATGTTATCCCAGTGCTTTTTTGTTGGATAAGGAGTATGACCCAAAGGGTAATGGCTAATGACAATCAAATGTGCTGAATCATCCTGGAAAATCAGTTTTCCAACTTTGAAAGAATCAAACAGATGTAATGACTGATAAGCTTCCTCTGCTTCATGTGACAATATTTATATTGGAGCGTTTGTTCTTTCAGATGGGAAGAAGTTTGGAAGCTTCGTTCTCTGCCAAAGCTTTCCTCCCTTATCTTATCAGGGAATCCCCTTCTTGAGATATTCTACCGCGAATCCGACTCCGAGCGTTCAGGTGACACAGAATCAACCAATCAGGGTCCAGGACCCTCTAAAGGCGACCTTGAAACGGATATTGAAAACAGAAATGGTCGAAGTATCTCTGAGAGTTCTGTCAGTAGCATCGAGAATGAGATCAGAGATATTGAGTTGAATTTTGACGATTCTGACGGTGATAATGACACTATTCAGAATGAAGAAGATAATGCGGAACAAAGTTTTGATGATTTGGACGATTCGAATATAACAGAACAATGCAATAGTTTTGTTGAGGATGTCATGTTGAAGGTCATAGGGAGAATGTTGGATAATGATCAGGACAAGAATGATCTTGACCCCTGTGAAGGTCAAGCTGGAGGTCAAGGCCCTGAAAGAAGCAACCTCGAGAATGCAGGTGACCAGGGGTCAAATTCACATCAAAATGGGAACTTCAAAACTGACCGAGAAAATCAACAAACTGACGTAAATTGTGATCAGTCACATAACAGTAACAACCATAACCAAGTGAGGATGAGTGATGTTCCGTTTTCGGAACTGAGGGTTCTGTGTGTGAGTGAGACTCTGCTCAGTAAATGGAATGATCTGGAGGCGTTGGCAAAGTTCCCAAAGTTACAACAGCTCAGAGTCAAGGTGAGAAGTACAAACAACTTCGTTTTCAACGCTCACTAAAAGCTACTGCTCTTAAAAGTTCTCAAAACTTTGATAGTTCAGCTGAGTCAAGTTTTAATCTGCATCACTGCAGGCAGTTATAACCCAGACTAGGAGTTGCTAAATGTGATAGAATGTCTAATAGAAGTGGTGGTAACTAAAAAGTTGCTACGACTCTGAACTGAAAGCAGTGGCAGTGGTAAGATCTGTGAATGTGAATTTGCCTATGAAATCTAATTTGTCTTCTTTTCACATTGTTTCAGGACGTGTCTTTGCTCTGCCATGTCCCTATGGAAGAGAGAAGGAAGCTCTTTCTAGCAAGGTAAGTCAGAATTCGTTTGGAGATACATGTATTTCGAAGTATACTGAGATGTTTCGATTGCGCCTAGACTAATTCTGGTTGTTATTTTCCAGTTTACCAAAGATCACCAGTCTTAATGGAAGTGAGGTGACGGAGAGCGAACGAGACAAATCAGAAAGACACTTCCTGCGCTATTTTGCCAAAATGAAACATAAAACTGAGCGATATGCTGAACTAGTTGACAAACATGGTAAGCACACGATGGGGCACAAAAAAGTGATATCGAATTGTTTTCTAGAAAATAGGACACACAAGTATTAACTGACCATAATGAAATGATGGGACCCGGCAATGGGGGTACGATCCATCTTGAAGAAGAGAACTGCAAGGAAACCAGAAGAACCAAAGTCATGGGAGTGCAGACAGGTGGAGCCCACGAGGCAATCTCAGCAAGCAGGGTAGACCCAGGACAGAGAAGCCAAACCAAAGACGACTGAGGACAGAGCCGAAATCACTAGGAAGGACTCCAATGTCCAGGCATAGCAAATATCTGACCAAGCAGTATCTATGCTCCTACGAATTTTTGCTAAAACAAATAAACTTCTTTCCCGTTTTCAGGTTAACTGATGTCCCAAATTGAAGTGGACATACCGTTTGGATTTCAGGAATGGGAAAGGATGGGGTAGGCCTACATGCTAATTTTGCTATTCAAATGTGCTCAAAATTTCTCTGACTAAAACTTGAATCCCTCTTTCCAGGTAGACTAAAGCCCTTGAAAGAAGTGGATATAGGGTTTGGATTCCAGGAGTGGGCTAGGATGACGATCGTCTATAAAGGCATCAAGATGTGTGAGGAGAGTATACATGTGGTGGAGCCAATCGGGATACTAAGGAGGTTCATTTCAAAGAAGCTGTCTCTACCCGTAGGGTGAGTACACGTACACGAAAACATCGGACGACCATGTAATTGTGGTATCCTAAACTTGTTCTGTCTGATCACGGGGACCAGTCAAGAATCTCAAGATGAATTAAATATCGTTTACCCTTCTTTTATCTGTTTTCAGGTCTTTTAGAATCTTGCACTACCCCTGTGGCGAGGGCCATAAGAATCTGGACCCAGACGTGGAGGAATTACGCCTCGACTCGCTACCTATGAGCCGATTTGATTTCATGGATGGGGATGAGATTCACGTTGATGAAAGCATCCCAACCCGCCCAAAGATTAAGAGAAGTAACGAAACATCCAAGCGATGAGACGAAAAGGACCAAAATATAGTAAATATTTTTCAGGCACCTCTGCATTAGGAGTACCATTTGCAGAAAAAACATGTATCTTACCTGCAATGCCGCCATTCTGCATAAGCAGTGGATTAAGACAGTTTCGGATCATAGGAATAATGGTTTGGGATAAAGTCATAAATCAATATATAGTGGTTGTTGTTTTAAGAATATTTTGTGTTTTGGTTTCTGTGTCGTGAGTGTCTTCCCACCATATTTTTTCTGAGCTGCTAACTTTGACATGAAGGTGCTGTTATTAACATTTATTCAAGTGGGACTGAACAGTTGACTGCCAGTCCAGAGTGGCTAACTGGTGTCAACAGCTTAACTGAGTCGTTTGAATGCATAAAGCCGTATACACACAGGGTGAACCAGTTTTTAGAGCATTTAGGTGATAGGTGTTCATAGTCTGTAAAAACTCCAGCTGTAAAATGTTGCTAAATCTTGCATTTGATTGATCTCTAAATAACAATGTTGTGTCAGTTTAGGCTAGGGGACAAAATATACATATGTAGATATCTGAATTTGAGACGGCTAGGTCCCGTACTAATATGTACTGTACATGAAGTACTACTTTTTATGATGACGGGGGGGGGGGGGGGAATTGGGTGTTCAAACTACACTATGTTGTCCCAAAAGGTTTTGGTGCAGAAATGTTTTTTAGAAATAATGCATGTTATTCATGAATCAATCATTGTATAAAATAATGTAGGCAAAATGTAAATTATGAGGACATAATATATTATCATAGCCATGTAAACAATAACACTTTGTCCCTTTTTGAATCACTGCCAAAGTTCTTCATCTTCAGACAGGATTGCAGTCATCAACAGTTCTGAGCCTGCAGTTTTATTGATCACCAAGGCTGATCACACACCCTTGACCAACCAGAACAACTGGTAAAACAGGAGCTTTCAAAAAGAACGTCCCTAGCTCATTCGGAGCTGCATTCCTGGCAAAGGGCCTTTAAGTATGATGGCCAGATTCATGTGCATCACAACATTCTCGCTTTACCACCAAAAATAGATCCTGCCATTGGAGACACCCTTGGGGACACTCCAGGCAAACCCAAGGACAAGTGGGCAAAATGTGACCATGCTACAATCGGCACCGAGTCCCACTCTAAGAATGAGTTCGTTCATCCAGACACTGACAAATCCCCATGAACAAGTTTCGTTTTGAAATCCATTCATTCACTTCCAGCTCGGCTTGACCAATACGATATCCCGTTCAGATTCTTTGGGTGTCATGACTTCTGTCATTTGGTCTGCAGTTTCCGAATGAATGTTACTTCATCTCTATTGTTTATCCCATATTCTTTAATAGGTTTGTTATCATTTTCTAACTTCTCAAGACCAAACTGAAGTCCATAAGTCCGCCAAACATAAGTCCTGAAGAGAAAAAATTAGGGTGTGAAAGTTTCAAACTTTTTGAAGACAGTATCAAAACTCTTTTTCTGCATCTGGTCATGCTCATCAAAAGTAAAATCAATGTGATCTGACAACACAAGCCACTTGCTAATAATAATCTCACCAATTCATTGACTTCTTGATGTTGTTCCTCTCGAGTTTGAGGATGACGTATCTCTGGATGGCATTCTTTAGATCATGGACGGTTGCTCCCAACATCACAACAACCGCTGCAAGAGATGAAATATCGACTTTTTAGCATAAGTTTTTTCAATGTGCAGTATGGATTATTTTGGGTGGACCTTTGAAATGATGATGATGACTGGCTAAGTATGCCATGGCAGAAGTCATGAGCAGCCCCCGCAGAAGAATTCTACATCATTGTACAGAATCATTTCATGTCTATAATTCCCTTTACTTACGCATTACATCATCGTCAGCTTTCTTGACATTGACCGTCATGGCTTGGCCGTATTCAAGGGCTATCTTGGACTTGATCTCCTCCGCGGTGATCTGTTTGGGTAAATCACAGAGCAACGGATCTTCCTGAGGAAAGGAGAAGACATTCAGGAACAGTCTGGCAACATTAAGACCACATCATTGCTTTGGAAGTGGCGCTGGGGGGGGTTCTTATCGGATTCCTGATGAATTGAACTATTATACAGTAAAAGCCAACTTAATACAATTCTTCTGTCATGATTCTTGTTAGAACACAAAATTTCGCACTTCTAACCTCGATTATTTTTGAGAGACCATTTTGAAGTTTGGTCATTGCATCCTTATGGAACAACCCTTCATCGACTAGCTCCCCATCACTGGGTGGCTGAGGCACTGTCTGATCTCCGCCTTGTCCTGGGTTGGTGTCTTCCCCATGGGCTGGTTCATCACTTGGAGTACCTGGACGAAGTTGTTCCTCATGGTCTCCACCCTGGGCTGGGGCAGCAAGTGTCGTATCCATTGCCACCTTGAACTTGACCTGCAACAGACGACATCAAATGAGTAGTGGAGACAAGAGGCTCTTGCATGCAGTGTGCAGGGTCACGCATATGTGCAGCCGATCGTTGAAGGAGTGCAGCAATATAACAGCTATTGAGATGTAAAGAAAATCGCATTTTGCATCATTTTTGTGACATCCTGTATATTGTTTGGTGGAATTCTGATGAAAGTTCGGCGGCTTCTTTTCGACGAACTACAGCCAGAAGGACAACGAAATTGTACTCACAACTTTCAACAACTTATAATCAATTGAAAATGCACATTTTCTTCGCGACTACACTTTTGTTACTTTAGTATGTCGATGGTTTTAGATGGTTAAAATTTGCATTGCCTTTCTACATTTTTATTTTTATTTACACCACTGGGTAATAAGTAAACGTTGGTGGACAAATTCCAAATTTGCCGGGATTCAGTTTGTGCAGTTCATGCTGCCGAAGACAATACCACCACGGCCAATGTGGAATACGAAACGCGGATGAACAAAAATCATGAATTTTTCATAAAAAGTTGCTCTCTTATTTTATTGATTTTCATAGTTCAGGATGCTTACTTTTTGTCCAGTTTGCGCCAACGTGTTGATTGTTGAAGAGGGAACCAAGTGCTACAGGTTTGCTTGCAATACCTGTCCGTATGTTCACAACGTGACGCGAAAGGTGCGTGCAGTTTCATCAGACTCATTCAAGCAAAGGGTGTCCCAAAAAAGGTTTGGTTGGGTTTCCTGCACGATCAACTTGCCAGTAAAGTACAGTAAAGCATTGAATGCTCAATCAAAACAGGTTAGAAGAACGTGATGGCATTTGTTTGAAAAGAAATGTATCTTCTTTCACTTCAGATTTCCAATCGTAAATATCCCAAATTGAAAGAAGTCGATGACGTCCTAGGTGGAGCTGCCGCATGGGAAAATGTTGATTCAACAGAAGGTGAGGAAACAATTTGGCCTGTTACGCAAGGGCTGAACCCATGAGAATCAGACGGAGACCAAAAGACCAACCCCCAACTTGCATTGACAGAACAGATCAAATGAGATCTGGACAAAGCTGGCATTGAAATCAATCTAAAAAATCCATAAGGGAACAATGAGAAAATATCCAACCCTGTATCATTCGTCAATTCTGTTGTTTTGTTCACGCTGATTTTATTTTCGACATTTCAGAAACTTGTCCAAAGTGCCGCCATCCCCGAGCCTTCTTCATGCAGATTCAAACACGCTCAGCTGACGAACCAATGACAACGTTCTACAAGTGTTGCAAAATGGATTGTGGACATAGATGGAGGGACTGAGAAAATGTTGAGACATGAAGACATTGACAGAGGAAAACCCCTCGTCTTTGGATTGATCAAGGAGCATACAAGATACAGATTGGTTTGTTTCTGTTTCAAACCAAAAGATACACTGATTGTGTCATGAAAAAACTGCCTCTGTGGTTGTGACTATGTCTACTGTTCAATAACCCCTCGTCTTTGGATTGATCAAGGAGCGTACAAGATACAGATTGGTTTGTTTCTGTTTCAAACCAAAAGATATATTGATTGTGTCATGAAAAAACTGACTTTGTGGTTGTGACTATGTCTACTGTTCAATGAGAGTTCTATGTATGTCTTTGATGGGATTAAAATTATCAACCAGTTGTCACTATTTGCCAACTGAGTGGAGGCCTGGTTGTACTGAGATACTCATTGCTAGTACCAGAGGTGAAGTCTGGAGCTCTGATGCTCAGAGTGAGGTGAACTTGAAGACAATGTGATGGTCTATTGAATGTGAGAATGGCGTTGTATACATTGTAAATAAATCTTTCATATAGTTCATTGCTTTCGTTATTCACCGAGGTCGATTTGCAAGAGACATGATTATATCTGCAAACCCACTAGCTGACTGTGACACGCACGTCCACTGATTGGACACATGCTTGTGTCTGCATTGCTTGTGACTAGTCCCTGCTTTGAACTGGTTGTGACTGATCCCTGGACCCTAAGCTGGTTGTGAAACAAAGCGTCCCTTGAGGCTGAACTGGTTGTGATAGATCCTTGTGTCTGACTCGGTTTTGATTCGCCCCTGATATCTGAACTGGTTGTGACTGCTACCTGGGGTCTATAACCCATCCTCTGTGCCTAAAGTGGTTGTGACACGTCCTGTACATGGCGTGTGACCTGATTGAGACAACCCTGGCATTTGCACTGGTTATGGTGTGTCCTGTGGTGTGTCTCTATTTTGGTTTGAGAACCGGTTGTGATCCTGAACTAGTGTGCATAACAACTGGGGCCAACAGCATTGCTAAAAGAGGGAGGGCATTACCTGGGACAATATGAAGAAGAGAACCCCATTTTGCATCAGTCTTGAAACGCTTTCTGCTACTCTGACAATATCAGCGAAGGTCTCCATCCGTACTGAATAACTCGGATATTGCCAGAAATTACGACCTCGCACGAGACAGGAATTCCGTAGGCTTATTTCCCTCGTCACCCCAGTTCACCTGACCTCGAGGTGACGCAATCTTAGACGCAACTCGGATTGCGTCAATGTTATATATTTTTCGCACAATTGGAAACCAAGCGAAAATACAAGCGAAGCGAGTCATCTGAGGTCAGGAAAAGGCCAACATGTTGCAAAATCATATATATACAAGTTTTCTCCGCCATTTTCGAGCTGAGCATACGACAGGACTGTTTAACAGCAAACAAGGACCTAAATTCGCAATCAGTTACAAGTTGCAAATTTGTTTTAGAATTTACAAGCTTCAAATATGTTATGTTCGAAATCTATTTGCGGTTTCGCTAGTTTTACTAGTTGCAAATATGTTTAGTCCTTTTCTTGTTTGGCTGTTTGAGATTTTGTACGATTTCGCTCCTTCATGAGTGCGTTTGATCGTCTGCGAGAGATCCGGGAGAGAGTGGCGAAGGACGGCCTGGACAAACAGGCGGAATGGGAGGTCTTCGTCAGCGGTGAGTCAATTAATACTGAGGACAAACTAAAGTTCGCTTACCCTCATACTGCCCAAACAAGCTGGGATGTTTGGGCCTTGTATATCAAGATGTGCGCTGGAATCAAATCGCCTGATACGTCGTTTGTCGATTGCGCTTGGCGTCTGGGCCGCGCCTTTTTCTAGCCCATAAAAATAGGTTCGAGACCCACAACCAGCGATTGGTCACTGATGATAAACGAGCTGTTAGGTTAAACTGACCAAAGATGGCTTCGCATCTTCATCACACGAGAGTTTTCAAGCTCAACTTTGGGTCAACCACAACGGCACAACCAGATGGCATTATGTTACCACGTTTTAGAAGAGATGAAAAAGGCAAAAACATGAAAAACTATACACATTGGGTAAATAACACACATTGTATTATCACCCAGCTCAAGATAGGGTGAAATAGCGTGCTCAGAAATTGCTCGCTTTTGCGTATTTTTATATCAGCGTCCATAAAAGTTAAAGCGGGTCGTGAACCTTGGTTACATTCCAAGCGTTGCGTCATATTGCCTTTGCATTAGGCCTTTCAGCAAATATATACTGGAAAATACATTGTATATGTCTAAACAAGCGCTTGTATCGGTCTGAATGTAACCCTTTAGTTTTTCCGAGGTGTCAAAATTATTGTTAAAAGGGGCATTTTAGTCCCCAAGGCGTCTTCTAAACTTTCCGTGAACTTTTTTGGCGAGTTTGACCCCTTTTAGACACCAGAGTCACATCTGATCGTCTCCGGTTTCATATTCCCATTGTTCTACTGTCTTACCAAAGGACAAATCGATATATTAAACGACCCCCAAGAAAACAGCCGATAGGCCCCAACAAGGGCAAATAAACCTAATTGTTTTGCAGATGATCGAACGGAAGGGGACTAGTATGGAAAAGGAGCCCGGTGTAACGGTTTTGGTTGTCCCGATGCTTCAATAGACAGCTAGAAAGTCAATGACCTTTCAGCTGGATAAACATAAAAGCGACTTGTCAATCTATCTTTTAGCATTCCCAAACGATGAGGGGAAACACAGACTCGCAACCACTCAGAAACATTACACCGGTCCGGCGCCGCTGTCCGTCGTCCTAAGATTCATGGATCTTTGTATCCTACGTCATGCATACGTTCAACATCGAGAAGCGGAGTATAATGAAAACCCCACGGTTTACGAGGATGGTGGTCCGTAGGCGTCTCGGTATAAGTTGTAAATCATAACACCACACGAGCGTTCATGACTGACCGCATAATTACAACGTTCGTGTTTTTCAGTGACGCTGCTCCTGGTCTACCTGTCCTTCTGGGCCACCGTGTTTTTCGAACTGTTCTGGGTCCTGCAGGTCTTCTTCAGGGTGATCGCATTCTCCTACTTCTTCTACCGAATTAACCAGACAAGAGGTAGATTATCCTGTTTCATGAAGCCATCATCTCGAAGGAGTTACATTATCTCAAAAGCCTCGTGGTTTATTGTGATGACGTCAGCTGCGAATGACCCGCGTTGAATAAAAGTGGATCACGTGTGACTGTACATGTCATCACATTACCCTCTCTGCAATCATTCGTTCCCGTAACCGATATATACATGTATAACATATCATTATCAAGAGCCGCCATAATAGCGAGTTTAGTTGCAATGACCTCAATCATTCAAGCTAGCATAAACGTCGATCTGAAAATGAGGCCCTTTGTGAAAAGGTCCTGTCTAATCTTAGAGTAACCAGGAAAGTATAATTGAAAAAAGGTTTTTCCATACGTTTCAGAATGGTTGAACAGGGAAGCTCAGAAACATGACTCGACCGGGTCATGTGACCAGACGTCGCCGCAGGGGACAACCATGGCAACAACAACTACTACGTCCACCTCTACATCTACGTCAACCACAACAACAGATGATCTACATGACGACCCAGACGACCCAGACGACCCTACAGGAGGGGAGGGGATTGTCTTTATAAAGAAGGACGCATCACATCCAGGGACTTTCAAACTTTCTCGAAAAAGCACGAAGCTTTTGCAAAGACATAATGCGGAGGGAAACTTCGGGGGCGGTCTCTCAAGAAATCGGGGTGGGACGGTCGGGGCGTCATTTCGTTTGGTAAAGGATGGAGAGGGGTCTAAAAAGTTACGGGATAAGGGGTCGTTTAGCATTATGAGGGGGAAGCGAGGGGGTTCTGTCCTGGTGAAGAATCGAGAGCCTGGGGAATACCCGACCAGAAGTAGATCAAGGAAAACAAAGAAATCGGTTCGCTATGCAGAGGGCACAAAAATAGACGACGAAGACAGCGGCAGTTGTGATTCCAGCAAAAAGATTAATGGTGCTGACGGTAAAGTTCATGACGTTGACACGGACGTTACAGACGGCTCTACCACTCCTCATGTGAAAAAAAGGAGAATCGGTTTGGGATCTTTTCGGTTCAATCGAAATAAGAAGAATGCTTCGATGAAAAAGGATAAGGAGGGTGGGTCTTTGAAGTTGATTCCGGAGCACCCTGAAGACACAATCAGGACACCACCCAATGGTTCACCAAAATTAGCCATTGGAGGTCTCGATTGCACTGATGGTGGTGTTGGCGCAGAAGCAGGCCTTAGCCCGACCTTGGACATGGACAATAAGGCGTCGGGCAAAAAAGGCATCTTCAAAAGTTCGTTGAAAAATGTCGAGGGCAGCCCAATACTGCTGCGCAACGGGAAGAGCAGCTCTTTCCGGCTCCCTGGGGGATTGAAAACGAATAAGTCACTGAAACGAGACGCAAAGACAGGATCGTTCCGTTTACTACGAGACCGGGACGAAAATCCGTCCTTGAAAAGAGATAGTTTTTCGGGTTCCTGCCCGATTCTAAAAAGCAACCCCGAGAGCGATTCCTTGCAGAAGAAGCAGGTTATGGCGAACGATTTCCTTCGCCCAACTCCTCGCGTAAAGACAGATGAAATCGTGTCCTCAATGCATGAAAAAGGAGTTGGATCACGCGCGCCCTCACAAACTCTACAGCAGGTTGAGAGCTTGGAAGGCAAACAGCTGCTTAAGAATTCAAGCTCGGGCCCCGTTTGCGTTTTGAAGGATACGGTGAGCAAACACAGTCCCAATATGGAGATCCGCCCATCGTCTTTGCAGAGCGCGTCAGCGAAGCCTCAGCCAGAGGCCTTCAGGGATATTGGAGAAAAGCAAAACGTTGTCACCAGTCCGACCGACCAAGACCTATGTGTTTTGCCAAAGACGGATGTGTCCGGACGCACCAACTCCTCACAGACTATGTTCCCTAATGTTCAAATGGGTAACCACGCCAATGGCTGCCTGAAGACAGATCATCCGAAACGAGATGAAGATCAGTGCAACTTGTCGGAGTCAAACGAAAATTCCTTGTTTCATCCGGAGACGGCGCAGGTCGCTACCGCCAGTATCGGGCAAGGAGGCATCTCCACGACCACGGGTGTGGGGTCTCCCACATCTGGCACCAGCAATCAAGAACAAAACCGTCTCCCAGAGGCCAGTCTCATTGGTCCGTCTACAACAAGAAGGAGTTCAAACTTCAGCGAAGAGGGATTTAGAAAGCGCACGGGTTCAAATTTGTCCAACACAAGCAGGTCACTTGTAAGTAAACGATTAGTTTTTGATCTGGACTTTTACCGAGGATATCTCGGATTAGAAATAAGGCCACTGTGTTTTTTTAGCAATGTAACCATCTGTCTGCACATACCTTGGAACTTGACTTTTGTTTTACTTGTCCAGATAATCCGTCGAGCTCCCTCAAGCAAAGCGCCGCTTTGCAGACGACACAGCATTGGGATTCAAAGCGGGCCGTCCATTCGTCAGAAGTCTGTTCGTCAACACCAGAACTGTCAACCACAGCAAGTTATTTATCAAGTTTATCAGGTAAGAACTGCCTCTTCGTCTTCTTCTTCTTCAGCAGACTGTCAACTGTATGTTATATGTCGACCCTAGTTGTCCTAAGTCTACATATTGAGCTGATTCAGTGACCATTGCCCTTCGTTTCTAGTATTACGGCAAGCTAGTCAATATCGCCGGCAAAGGGCCTGTCATGATTGGCGAAAACAACCAGATGACTATGGGGACGCCTGGCGCTGAAAGTAGTGACGATGATGACGACGATGACGACGAGGATGATGACGACGTCGTTGAAAACGACGATGACGACGAGGATGATGATAGAAATTCCTCCGGCAGTGACATTGTATTCAATGATTATAGCGATGAGGAAGAATTTGATGACTACAGTGATGACGGCCATAAATGTGGTAAGTTGGCCTGTCCAGTGTGAAACTTGTCATGAGATGAAATCAGAGCCAAATGATGGCCCATTGCAACTCCATATGCTTGCGCACACAGTGGAATATAGCTTGATATCGCGTGACATCACCTCTTCTCGGCAGCCTTTGCCGTATCGAGGTGCGCAATGCGAGGCTAGAAGCCTGACCAGAATCACAAGTTTGTTCGCTCCTTCCCTTACGAAACCTCATCTGCCTCTAAAAACTTCATGTGAATTTAATAAATCAACTAATTCATTGGTTCATGTGGAATCCAACAGCTTTAGTTTACCTTTGGAAAGTTAAATAATTGCGCGGAAGATGCAAAGATGTCCTCCCTTTCCATACATCGTCCCCTCTTTTTACCCATGGTTGTGCCGAGTTCACTTTCTGGTCGACGTCGGTTTGACTTCGTCATGGCTATGTTACTTTCAGATTCAGGTGACGACTGCCCCGACTGCGTTGAGGAACGCCGAGCAGACGACACCGCGCCGGAATCTACAGATCACGGCTCCATCAGTGATGTCACCTCCACTGACAGGGAAATGATTTTTGCAGAGGCAAAGCAGAAGATACTGAAAGCGGTCGAGGATTACAGGTTTGTGTATGAAAAAGAGGCGCAACACGAAACTGTCACATTAGATTTTTGCGTTGCGTTCATTGTTGTGGTGCGATTACTTACTTAGACTCTGAAGTCCATTTCGTCTTCCTGATTGTCTTTCCAGGCCGGTCCACTGCGTCCGGAGTGTAATTCACTTATACGACCTTTTTCTAACAACATCCTACCAGGGAGTTTATCAAAATTTCCTGATCTGACCGACTTGTAGATGACACTTTCGGTTTACATTGCAGACACCCATCGCCCATAAAACCTGTTCGCCGCAGTCAGAGCTCCCGCTCAGCAAACAGAGGGGGCCGCAGCATAATCAAGAAGTCCAACTCAACCGTGTGCAACTCTCCCCGGCCGTCTGTTTCTATGCTTACCCCGCAACTTCTGTCGACTCCTAAGAATAAGAAGAGTGTCCATCAGGCCCTGGTCGAGTTTTTTACGAAGAAGCCACGGAAACGGAGCACGTTCACGTCTGCAATGAGAATGTAGTGGAATGCCGGCCGGGAGTGACGGGAAAAATCTCCGTCGCGAAGGGGCAATCACCATGACACTAGAGGTGCTTTCCTACAGGGCGACAGGCGACAGGACGAGGCCGGTTCACTGCGCCCGGGGTGTACGAGCGCACTCCACAGCTAAATGTACAATCGTATTCTGTAAATTGAAAAAGCTCAAAACGTTCTGTTTATGAATAAATAAAGGAACTATAGCCGTCCATCACTAACGATGTCACTGTTGGCCTCGCAAAGTTCGTGAGATAAGCTAACACTCTCGGATCCACTCACATTTTAACCGCGGACCTATAGTAATCTGTGATATGACGATATAACCAGTTCGAAATACTGTCTCCAACCCAAACGTACAAAATTGACACTCAGCACCATGTTTAGGGTTCATGGAATAACTCGCCCCCGTTTCAATGAAAAAGACGCACGCCACTGCCGTACCGGTTGGCCCTACCTGATAAAACGTGCCGTTTTTAGTTTGAAAAGTTTGGGTGTGGGGTATGATAAGGATAATAATGAACATTTTGACATCTGTACATGGATGATTAGATAACAAGATAAGGAAGAAGCAAAAAAAAGATAAAACTGAATGGATGATTAGATAACCAGATAAGGAAGAAGAAAAAAAGAGAAAAACTACGGTAGATTCACCGAGAGTCGAACCCGTGACCAGCCAATCCACAGTCATTCACCCTTAGCACTGAGCTGTCAAGGCCGTCATGCTGATATGAAGGTTTTATTTGCCTCTTATAGGCGATATGCAAACGAGCGCGCCACAATTGTGACAAGGTCGCGCAGGTGGCAGAGTGATTGACCGAAATAGATCCAAGTAATCGTATATTTCGATAGTTGTACAGATTTTTCTCAACATATCGCATCTATATACCTCAGTGATATAAAATATTATCTTTGCAATTGATTTAACGTTTGAATGGCCCTTTTTAAAAGTTTTTGAAATTCGAGGTCAGCAGGGTCAGAGTCACTGAGCTCCCGCTCAGCAAACAGAGGGGGTCACGGCATAATCAAGAAGTCCAACTCAACCGTGTGCAACTCTCCCCGGCCGTCTGTTTCTATGCTTACCCCGCAACTTCTGTCGACTCCTAAGAATAAGAAGAGTGTCCATTAGGCCCTGGTCGAGTTTTTTACGAAGAAGCCACGGAAACGGAGCACGTCCACGTCTGCAGTGAGAATGTAGTGGAATGCCGACCGGGAATGACGGGAACAATCTCCGTCGCGAAGGGGCAATCACCATGACAGTAGAGGTGCTTTCCTACAGGGTGACAGGCGACAGGACGAGGCCGGTTCACTGCGCCTGGGGTGTACGAGCGCACTCCACAGCTAAATGTATAATCGTATTCTGTAAATTGAAAAAGCTCAAAACGTTCTGTTTATGAATAAATAAAGGAACTATAGCCGTCCATCACTAAGGGTGTCACTGTTGGCCTCGCAAAGTTCGAGAGATAAGCTAACACTCTCGGATCCACTCACATTTTAACCGCGGACCTATAGTAATCTGTGATATGACGATATAACCAGTTCGAAATACTGTCTCCAACCCAAACGTACAAAATTGACAGTCAGCACCATGTTTAGTGTTCATGGAATAACTCGCCCCCGTTTCAATGAAAAAGACGCACGCCACTGCCGTACCGGTTGGCCCTACCTGATAAAACGTGCCGTTTTTAGTTTGAAAAGTTTGGGTGTGGGGTATGATAAGGATAATAATGAACATGTTGACATCTGTACATGGATGATTAGATAACAAGATAAGGAAGAAGCAAAAAAAGATAAAACTGAATGGATGATTAGATAACCAGATAAGGAAGAAGAAAAAAAGAGAAAAACTACGACAGATTCACCGAGAGTCGAACCCGTGACCAGCCAATCCACAGTCATTCACCCTTAGCACTGAGCTGTCAAGGCCGTCATGCTGATATGAAGGTTTTATTTGCCTCTTATAGGCGATATGCAAACGAGCGCGCCACAATTGTGACAAGGTCGCGCAGGTGGCAGAGTGATTGACCGAAATAGATCCAAGTAATCGTATATTTCGATAGTTGTACAGATTTTTCTCAACATATCGCATCTATATACCTCAGTGATATAAAATATTATCTTTGCAATTGATTTAACGTTTGAATGGCCCTTTTTAAAAGTTTTTGAAATTCGAGGTCAGCAGGGTCAGAGTCACTGAGCTCCCGCTCAGCAAACAGAGGGGGTCACGGCATAATCAAGAAGTCCAACTCAACCGTGTGCAACTCTCCCCGGTCGTCTGTTTCTATGCTTACCCCGCAACTTCTGTCGACTCCTAAGAATAAGAAGAGTGTCCATCAGGCCCTGGTCGAGTTTTTTACGAAGAAGCCACGGAAACGGAGCACGTCCACGTCTGCAGTGAGAATGTAGTGGAATGCCGACCGGGAGTGACGGGAACAATCTCCGTCGCGAAGGGGCAATCACCATGACAGTAGAGGTGCTTTCCTACAGGGTGACAGGCGACAGGACGAGGCCGGTTCACTGCGCCTGGGGTGTACGAGCGCACTCCACAGCTAAATGTATAATCGTATTCTGTAAATTGAAAAAGCTCAAAACGTTCTGTTTATGAATAAATAAAGGAACTATAGCCGTCCATCACTAAGGGTGTCACTGTTGGCCTCGCAAAGTTCGAGAGATAAGCTAACACTCTCGGATCCACTCACATTTTAACCGCGGACCTATAGTAATCTGTGATATGACGATATAACCAGTTCGAAATACTGTCTCCAACCCAAACGTACAAAATTGACAGTCAGCACCATGTTTAGTGTTCATGGAATAACTCGCCCCCGTTTCAATGAAAAAGACGCACGCCACTGCCGTACCGGTTGGCCCTACCTGATAAAACGTGCCGTTTTTAGTTTGAAAAGTTTGGGTGTGGGGTATGATAAGGATAATAATGAACATTTTGACATCTGTACATGGATGATTAGATAACAAGATAAGGAAGAAGCAAAAAAAGATAAAACTGAATGGATGATTAGATAACCAGATAAGGAAGAAGAAAAAAAGAGAAAAACTACGGCAGATTCACCGAGAGTCGAACCCGTGACCAGCCAATCCACAGTCATTCACCCTTAGCACTGAGCTGTCAAGGCCGTCATGCTGATATGAAGGTTTTATTTGCCTCTTATAGGCGATATGCAAACGAGCGCGCCACAATTGTGACAAGGTCGCGCAGGTGGCAGAGTGATTGACCGAAATAGATCCAAGTAATCGTATATTTCGATAGTTGTACAGATTTTTCTCAACATATCGCATCTATATACCTCAGTGATATAAAATATTATCTTTGCAATTGATTTAACGTTTGAATGGCCCTTTTTAAAAGTTTTTGAAATTCGAGGTCAGCAGGGTCAGAGTCACTGAGCTCCCGCTCAGCAAACAGAGGGGGTCACGGCATAATCAAGAAGTCCAACTCAACCGTGTGCAACTCTCCCCGGTCGTCTGTTTCTATGCTTACCCCGCAACTTCTGTCGACTCCTAAGAATAAGAAGAGTGTCCATCAGGCCCTGGTCGATTTTTTTACGAAGAAGCCACGGAAACGGAGCACGTCCACGTCTGCAGTGAGAATGTAGTGGAATGCCGACCGGGAGTGACGGGAACAATCTCCGTCGCGAAGGGGCAATCACCATGACAGTAGAGGTGCTTTCCTACAGGGTGACAGGCGACAGGACGAGGCCGGTTCACTGCGCCTGGGGTGTACGAGCGCACTCCACAGCTAAATGTATAATCGTATTCTGTAAATTGAAAAAGCTCAAAACGTTCTGTTTATGAATAAATAAAGGAACTATAACCGTCCATCACTAAGGGTGTCACTGTTGGCCTCGCAAAGTTCGAGAGATAAGCTAACACTCTCGGATCCACTCACATTTTAACCGCGGACCTATAGTAATCTGTGATATGACGATATAACCAGTTCGAAATACTGTCTCCAACCCAAACGTACAAAATTGACAGTCAGCACCATGTTTAGTGTTCATGGAATAACTCGCCCCCGTTTCAATGAAAAAGACGCACGCCACTGCCGTACCGGTTGGCCCTACCTGATAAAACGTGCCGTTTTTAGTTTGAAAAGTTTGGGTGTGGGGTATGATAAGGATAATAATGAACATTTTGACATCTGTACATGGATGATTAGATAACAAGATAAGGAAGAAGCAAAAAAAGATAAAACTGAATGGATGATTAGATAACCAGATAAGGAAGAAGAAAAAAAGAGAAAAACTACGGCAGATTCACCGAGAGTCGAACCCGTGACCAGCCAATCCACAGTCATTCACCCTTAGCACTGAGCTGTCAAGGCCGTCATGCTGATATGAAGGTTTTATTTGCATCTTATAGGCGATATGCAAACGAGCGCGCCACAATTGTGACAAGGTCGCGCAGGTGGCAGAGTGATTGACCGAAATAGATCCAAGTAATCGTATATTTCGATAGTTGTACAGATTTTTCTCAACATATCGCATCTATATACCTCAGTGATATAAAATATTATCTTTGCAATTGATTTAACGTTTGAATGGCCCTTTTTAAAAGTTTTTGAAATTCGAGGTCAGCAGGGTCAGAGTCACTGAGCTCCCGCTCAGCAAACAGAGGGGGTCACGGCATAATCAAGAAGTCCAACTCAACCGTGTGCAACTCTCCCCGGTCGTCTGTTTCTATGCTTACCCCGCAACTTCTGTCGACTCCTAAGAATAAGAAGAGTGTCCATCAGGCCCTGGTCGAGTTTTTTACCGCGAAGAAGCCACGGAAACGGAGCACGTCCACGTCTGCAGTGAGAATGTAGTGGAATGCCGACCGGGAGTGACGGGAACAATCTCCGTCGCGAAGGGGCAATCACCATGACAGTAGAGGTGCTTTCCTACAGGGTGACAGGCGACAGGACGAGGCCGGTTCACTGCGCCTGGGGTGTACGAGCGCACTCCACAGCTAAATGTATAATCGTATTCTGTAAATTGAAAAAGCTCAAAACGTTCTGTTTATGAATAAATAAAGGAACTATAGCCGTCCATCACTAAGGGTGTCACTGTTGGCCTCGCAAAGTTCGAGAGATAAGCTAACACTCTCGGATCCACTCACATTTTAACCGCGGACCTATAGTAATCTGTGATATGACGATATAACCAGTTCGAAATACTGTCTCCAACCCAAACGTACAAAATTGACAGTCAGCACCATGTTTAGTGTTCATGGAATAACTCGCCCCCGTTTCAATGAAAAAGACGCACGCCACTGCCGTACCGGTTGGCCCTACCTGATAAAACGTGCCGTTTTTAGTTTGAAAAGTTTGGGTGCGCGGTATGATAAGGATAATAATGAACATTTTGACATCTGTACATGGATGATTAGATAACAAGATAAGGAAGAAGCAAAAAAAAGATAAAACTGAATGGATAATTAGATAACCAGATAAGGAAGAAGAAGAAAAAAAGAGAAAAACTACGGCAGATTCACCGAGAGTCGAACCCGTGACCAGCCAATCCACAGTCATTCACCCTTAGCACTGAGCTGTCAAGGCCGTCATGCTGATATGAAGGTTTTATTTGCATCTTATAGGCGATATGCAAACGAGCGCGCCACAATTGTGACAAGGTCGCGCAGGTGGCAGAGTGATTGACCGAAATAGATCCAAGTAATCGTATATTTCGATAGTTGTACAGATTTTTCTCAACATATCGCATCTATATACCTCAGTGATATAAAATATTATCTTTGCAATTGATTTAACGTTTGAATGGCCCTTTTTAAAAGTTTTTGAAATTCGAGGTCAGCAGGGTCAGAGTCACTGAGCTCCCGCTCAGCAAACAGAGGGGGTCACGGCATAATCAAGAAGTCCAACTCAACCGTGTGCAACTCTCCCCGGCCGTCTGTTTCTATGCTTACCCCGCAACTTCTGTCGACTCCTAAGAATAAGAAGAGTGTCCATCAGGCCCTGGTCGAGTTTTTTACGAAGAAGCCACGGAAACGGAGCACGTCCACGTCTGCAGTGAGAATGTAGTGGAATGCCGACCGGGAGTGACGGGAACAATCTCCGTCGCGAAGGGGCAATCACCATGACAGTAGAGGTGCTTTCCTACAGGGTGACAGGCGACAGGACGAGGCCGGTTCACTGCGCCCGGGGTGTACGAGCGCACTCCACAGCTAAATGTACAATCGTATTCTGTAAATTGAAAAAGCTCAAAACGTTCTGTTTATGAATAAATAAAGGAACTATAGCCGTCCATCACTAACGATGTCACTGTTGGCCTCGCAAAGTTCGTGAGATAAGCTAACACTCTCGGATCCACTCACATTTTAACCGCGGACCTATAGTAATCTGTGATATGACGATATAACCAGTTCGAAATACTGTCTCCAACCCAAACGTACAAAATTGACACTCAGCACCATGTTTAGTGTTCATGGAATAACTCGCCCCCGTTTCAATGAAAAAGACGCACGCCACTGCCGTACCGGTTGGCCCTACCTGATAAAACCTGCCGTTTTTAGTTTGAAAAGTTTGGGTGCGGGGTATGATAAGGATAATAATGAACATTTTGACATCTGTACATGGATGATTAGATAACAAGATAAGGAAGAAGCAAAAAAAAGATAAAACTGAATGGATGATAAGATAACAAAATAAGGAAGAAGAAAAAAAGAGAAAAACTACGGCAGATTCACCGAGAGTCGAACCCGTGACCAGCCAATCCACAGTCATTCACCCTTAGCACTGAGCTGTCAAGGCCGTCATGCTGATATGAAGGTTTTATTTGCCTCTTATAGGCGATATGCAAACGAGCGCGCCACAATTGTGACAAGGTCGCGCAGGTGGCAGAGTGATTGACCGAAATAGATCCAAGTAATCGTATATTTCGATAGTTGTACAGATTTTTCTCAACATATCGCATCTATATACCTCAGTGATATAAAATATTATCTTTGCAATTGATTTAACGTTTGAATGGCCCTTTTTAAAAGTTTTTGAAATTCGAGGTCAGCAGGGTCAGAGTCACTGAGCTCCCGCTCAGCAAACAGAGGGGGTCACGGCATAATCAAGAAGTCCAACTCAACCGTGTGCAACTCTCCCCGGTCGTCTGTTTCTATGCTTACCCCGCAACTTCTGTCGACTCCTAAGAATAAGAAGAGTGTCCATCAGGCCCTGGTCGAGTTTTTTACGAAGAAGCCACGGAAACGGAGCACGTCCACGTCTGCAGTGAGAATGTAGTGGAATGCCGACCGGGAGTGACGGGAACAATCTCCGTCGCGAAGGGGCAATCACCATGACAGTAGAGGTGCTTTCCTACAGGGTGACAGGCGACAGGACGAGGCCGGTTCACTGCGCCTGGGGTGTACGAGCGCACTCCACAGCTAAATGTATAATCGTATTATGTAAATTGAAAAAGCTCAAAACGTTCTGTTTATGAATAAATAAAGGAACTATAGCCGTCCATCACTAAGGGTGTCACTGTTGGCCTCGCAAAGTTCGAGAGATAAGCTAACACTCTCGGATCCACTCACATTTTAACCGCGGACCTATAGTAATCTGTGATATGACGATATAACCAGTTCGAAATACTGTCTCCAACCCAAACGTACAAAATTGACACTCAGCACCATGTTTAGGGTTCATGGAATAACTCGCCCCCGTTTCAATGAAAAAGACGCACGCCACTGCCGTACCGGTTGGCCCTACCTGATAAAACGTGCCGTTTTTAGTTTGAAAAGTTTGGGTGTGGGGTATGATAAGGATAATAATGAACATTTTGACATCTGTACATGGATGATTAGATAACAAGATAAGGAAGAAGCAAAAAAAGATAAAACTGAATGGATGATTAGATAACCAGATAAGGAAGAAGAAAAAAAAGAGAAAAACTACGGCAGATTCACCGAGAGTCGAACCCGTGACCAGCCAATCCACAGTCATTCACCCTTAGCACTGAGCTGTCAAGGCCGTCATGCTGATATGAAGGTTTTATTTGCCTCTTATAGGCGATATGCAAACGAGCGCGCCACAATTGTGACAAGGTCGCGCAGGTGGCAGAGTGATTGTCCGAAATAGATCCAAGTAATCGTATATTTCGATAGTTGTACAGATTTTTCTCAACATATCGCATCTATATGCCTCAGTGATATAAAATATTATCTTTGCAATTGATTTAACGTTTGAATGGCCCTTTTTAAAAGTTTTTGAAATTCGAGGTCAGCAGGGTCAGAGTCACTGAGCTCCCGCTCAGCAAACAGAGGGGGTCACGGCATAATCAAGAAGTCCAACTCAACCGTGTGCAACTCTCCCCGGTCGTCTGTTTCTATGCTTACCCCGCAACTTCTGTCGACTCCAAAGAATAAGAAGAGTGTCCATCAGGCCCTGGTCGAGTTTTTTACGAAGAAGCCACGGAAACAGAGCACGTTCACGTCTGCAATGAGAATGTAGTGGAATGCCGACCGGGAGTGACGGGAAAAATCTCCGTCGCGAAGGGGCAATCACCATGACACTAGAGGTGCTTTCCTACAGGGCGACAGGCGACAGGACGAGGCCGGTTCACTGCGCCTGGGGTGTACGAGCGCACTCCACAGCTAAATGTATAATCGTATTCTGTAAATTGAAAAAGCTCAAAACGTTCTGTTTATGAATAAATAAAGGAACTATAGCCGTCCATCACTAAGGGTGTCACTGTTGGCCTCGCAAAGTTCGAGAGATAAGCTAACACTCTCGGATCCACTCACATTTTAACCGCGGACCTATAGTAATCTGTGATATGACGATATAACCAGTTCGAAATACTGTCTCCAACCCAAACGTACAAAATTGACAGTCAGCACCATGTTTAGTGTTCATGGAATAACTCGCCCCCGTTTCAATGAAAAAGACGCACGCCACTGCCGTACCGGTTGGCCCTACCTGATAAAACGTGCCGTTTTTAGTTTGAAAAGTTTGGGTGTGGGGTATGATAAGGATAATAATGAACATTTTGACATCTGTACATGGATGATTAGATAACAAGATAAGGAAGAAGCAAAAAAAGATAAAACTGAATGGATGATTAGATAACCAGATAAGGAAGAAGAAAAAAAGAGAAAAACTACGGCAGATTCACCGAGAGTCGAACCCGTGACCAGCCAATCCACAGTCATTCACCCTTAGCACTGAGCTGTCAAGGCCGTCATGCTGATATGAAGGTTTTATTTGCCTCTTATAGGCGATATGCAAACGAGCGCGCCACAATTGTGACAAGGTCGCGCAGGTGGCAGAGTGATTGACCGAAATAGATCCAAGTAATCGTATATTTCGATAGTTGTACAGATTTTTCTCAACATATCGCATCTATATACCTCAGTGATATAAAATATTATCTTTGCAATTGATTTAACGTTTGAATGGCCCTTTTTAAAAGTTTTTGAAATTCGAGGTCAGCAGGGTCAGAGTCACTGAGCTCCCGCTCAGCAAACAGAGGGGGTCACGGCATAATCAAGAAGTCCAACTCAACCGTGTGCAACTCTCCCCGGTCGTCTGTTTCTATGCTTACCCCGCAACTTCTGTCGACTCCTAAGAATAAGAAGAGTGTCCATCAGGCCCTGGTCGAGTTTTTTACGAAGAAGCCACGGAAACGGAGCACGTCCACGTCTGCAGTGAGAATGTAGTGGAATGCCGACCGGGAGTGACGGGAACAATCTCCGTCGCGAAGGGGCAATCACCATGACAGTAGAGGTGCTTTCCTACAGGGTGACAGGCGACAGGACGAGGCCGGTTCACTGCGCCTGGGGTGTACGAGCGCACTCCACAGCTAAATGTATAATCGTATTCTGTAAATTGAAAAAGCTCAAAACGTTCTGTTTATGAATAAATAAAGGAACTATAGCCGTCCATCACTAAGGGTGTCACTGTTGGCATCGCAAAGTTCGAGAGATAAGCTAACACTCTCGGATCCACTCACATTTTAACCGCGGACCTATAGTAATCCGTGATATGACGATATAACCAGTTCGAAATACTGTCTCCAACCCAAACGTACAAAATTGACAGTCAGCACCATGTTTAGTGTTCATGGAATAACTCGCCCCCGTTTCAATGAAAAAGACGCACGCCACTGCCGTACCGGTTGGCCCTACCTGATAAAACGTGCCGTTTTTAGTTTGAAAAGTTTGGGTGTGGGGTATGATAAGGATAATAATGAACATTTTGACATCTGTACATGGATGATTAGATAACAAGATAAGGAAGGAGGAAAAAAAAGATAAAACTGAATGGATGATTAGATAACCAGATAAGGAAGAAGAAAAAAAGAGAAAAACTACGGCAGATTCACCGAGAGTCGAACCCGTGACCAGCCAATCCACAGTCATTCACCCTTAGCACTGAGCTGTCAAGGCCGTCATGCTGATATGAAGGTTTTATTTGCCTCTTATAGGCGATATGCAAACGAGCGCGCCACAATTGTGACAAGGTCGCGCAGGTGGCAGAGTGATTGACCGAAATAGATCCAAGTAATCGTATATTTCGATAGTTGTACAGATTTTTCTCAACATATCGCATCTATATACCTCAGTGATATAAAATATTATCTTTGCAATTGATTTAACGTTTGAATGGCCCTTTTTAAAAGTTTTTGAAATTCGAGGTCAGCAGGGTCAGAGTCACTGAGCTCCCGCTCAGCAAACAGAGGGGGTCACGGCATAATCAAGAAGTCCAACTCAACCGTGTGCAACTCTCCCCGGTCGTCTGTTTCTATGCTTACCCCGCAACTTCTGTCGACTCCTAAGAATAAGAAGAGTGTCCATCAGGCCCTGGTCGAGTTTTTTACGAAGAAGCCACGGAAACGGAGCACGTCCACGTCTGCAGTGAGAATGTAGTGGAATGCCGACCGGGAGTGACGGGAACAATCTCCGTCGCGAAGGGGCAATCACCATGACAGTAGAGGTGCTTTCCTACAGGGTGACAGGCGACAGGACAAGGCCGGTTCACTGCGCCTGGGGTGTACGAGCGCACTCCACAGCTAAATGTATAATCGTATTCTGTAAATTGAAAAAGCTCAAAACGTTCTGTTTATGAATAAATAAAGGAACTATAGCCGTCCATCACTAAGGGTGTCACTGTTGGCATCGCAAAGTTCGAGAGATAAGCTAACACTCTCGGATCCACTCACATTTTAACCGCGGACCTATAGTAATCTGTGATATGACGATATAACCAGTTCGAAATACTGTCTCCAACCCAAACGTACAAAATTGACAGTCAGCACCATGTTTAGTGTTCATGGAATAACTCGCCCCCGTTTCAATGAAAAAGACGCACGCCACTGCCGTACCGGTTGGCCCTACCTGATAAAACGTGCCGTTTTTAGTTTGAAAAGTTTGGGTGTGGGGTATGATAAGGATAATAATGAACATTTTGACATCTGTACATGGATGATTAGATAACAAGATAAGGAAGAAGCAAAAAAAGATAAAACTGAATGGATGATTAGATAACCAGATAAGGAAGAAGAAAAAAAGAGAAAAACTACGGCAGATTCACCGAGAGTCGAACCCGTGACCAGCCAATCCACAGTCATTCACCCTTAGCACTGAGCTGTCAAGGCCGTCATGCTGATATGAAGGTTTTATTTGCCTCTTATAGGCGATATGCAAACGAGCGCGCCACAATTGTGACAAGGTCGCGCAGGTGGCAGAGTGATTGACCGAAATAGATCCAAGTAATCGTATATTTCGATAGTTGTACAGATTTTTCTCAACATATCGCATCTATGTACCTCAGTGATATAAAATATTATCTTTGCAATTGATTTAACGTTTGAATGGCCCTTTTTAAAAGTTTTTGAAATTCGAGGTCAGCAGGGTCAGAGTCACTGAGCTCCCGCTCAGCAAACAGAGGGGGTCACGGCATAATCAAGAAGTCCAACTCAACCGTGTGCAACTCTCCCCGGTCGTCTGTTTCTATGCTTACCCCGCAACTTCTGTCGACTCCTAAGAATAAGAAGAGTGTCCATCAGGCCCTGGTCGAGTTTTTTACGAAGAAGCCACGGAAACGGAGCACGTCCACGTCTGCAGTGAGAATGTAGTGGAATGCCGACCGGGAGTGACGGGAACAATCTCCGTCGCGAAGGGGCAATCACCATGACAGTAGAGGTGCTTTCCTACAGGGTGACAGGCGACAGGACGAGGCCGGTTCACTGCGCCTGGGGTGTACGAGCGCACTCCACAGCTAAATGTATAATCGTATTCTGTAAATTGAAAAAGCTCAAAACGTTCTGTTTATGAATAAATAAAGGAACTATAGCCGTCCATCACTAAGGGTGTCACTGTTGGCCTCGCAAAGTTCGAGAGATAAGCTAACACTCTCGGATCCACTCACATTTTAACCGCGGACCTATAGTAATCTGTGATATGACGATATAACCAGTTCGAAATACTGTCTCCAACCCAAACGTACAAAATTGACAGTCAGCACCATGTTTAGTGTTCATGGAATAACTCGCCCCCGTTTCAATGAAAAAGACGCACGCCACTGCCGTACCGGTTGGCCCTACCTGATAAAACGTACATGTAGTTTTTAGTTTGAAAAGTTTGGGTGTGGGGTATGATAAGGATAATAATGAACATTTTGACATCTGTACATGGATGATTAGATAACAAGATAAGGAAGAAGCAAAAAAAGATAAAACTGAATGGATGATTAGATAACCAGATAAGGAAGAAGAAAAAAAGAGAAAAACTACGGCAGATTCACCGAGAGTCGAACCCGTGACCAGCCAATCCACAGTCATTCACCCTTAGCACTGAGCTGTCAAGGCCGTCATGCTGATATGAAGGTTTTATTTGCATCTTATAGGCGATATGCAAACGAGCGCGCCACAATTGTGACAAGGTCGCGCAGGTGGCAGAGTGATTGACCGAAATAGATCCAAGTAATCGTATATTTCGATAGTTGTACAGATTTTTCTCAACATATCGCATCTATATACCTCAGTGATATAAAATATTATCTTTGCAATTGATTTAACGTTTGAATGGCCTTTTTTAAAAGTTTTTGAAATTCGAGGTCAGCAGGGTCAGAGTCATGATTCAATAACTTGTTTTGAAAGACTCCGGCAGGGTCAAAAGAAATAGTTGTTGGCGCCGATGATGTCAGCAACATATTGGATTTCCGCCCTACCCGTGGATGTGCCCCTCCCCTTCCTAGCTCACCATGTTGCCAGAGTTTATCATGTCTTTGCTGGATGTTTCGTGCCCCTTCACTAGGCGTGCTCTATCTGTCCGAACTGGATGTGTAGGCCTACTCTCCCAATGTAGTGGACCATGTTTCTACAGGGTGGACCATGTCTCTGTGGTGCAGGCTTCTACTGTATGTGTTATTCAGTGAACACAAAAAACCAAACAAAAAAAAAGTTCATGGTAGGCCTACCCTGAAAGGCACACTGTTTGACGGTGGAGCTAGGAGTATATATCCTGGGTGCCAGCTCTCTACTCTACTTGACAGCACATATGCTCCACAGCTGAGCTATCCAGGCTGCCAGGCCTCTAGTTTATTAGACACTAACCGAGGCCACACCATTTCAGGGCCACAAAAAGAAAGACCAAAACACTTTTTTATGAATTGAACAGATTTATTTCTTTGCATGAGCTCATAGATAATAGAAAACATAGGTCGTGAGAATCACAAAATTTATATATGGCACGAGACAATAAGATGAAAGAATAGGATACAGTAGTGTACAGACTTTACAAGGTTACAGTTAATAACTCTATCAGTGGTGTAACTGTACCAGTTTACCTTATTGTCTGAATGTGTACCAGTTTACCTTACGGTCTGAATGTTTGACCCAACACTTTGAAATATCAGAAACGGATGAAATGGTCTCATTACAAGCAAAAATGTCATGCTGAGCTACTACAGACCTACTACAGACTACAGTTTCTTTGTGAATATTTGAAATTAATGTTTTAAATCCAATCTGTACTGGCTTTTTGATATATGTTCATGCAAGTATAACTTATGTAAAGATATTCTCCATGAAGAAGTGATACTTTAGGGGAAAAATTAATAACTGAAATAAACTATACATGGTTTAATGAACAATAATAAAATATCTGAACTTTTCAGAAAACCGGGTGAATCATGAAATAAATGAACACAAGTTTGTATTACTTCGAATATACAGTTCGCAATACATGTACTTTTTCAAAATATTGCAAACTGAGAATATCTAAGTACTTTTTTTCACCGTACAACAGAATTAGAATTTGAATTCAAGGTGAAGAAATCCTCCACTCAAACAAATCTGAACAGAGAAATATACATTGGTCAATTTAAGCTAGAATATATATTTGAACTAATTTATACTAAGAATATTTCTTAATGCCAAGATGTTTTAAAGATAAATAACTCTGGAATAACAAAAACACACAAATATGAATAATCTCCAAGAGTTTGAAGTAACTAATAAATTTTGATTAATCTCATTTCAAACAAAAAATGTATGAGAACACAATGTAATATCATACTGAAGTGAATTTCATCTTCAGATAGACTTGGTCATTTCACCCAAAACTGGCCTCACTTCTGTCAGGCTCTATGGGGGTATTTGTCCCAACCTCTCGTCATAAAAAGGCCCCTTTTCCAAATCCGAGAGGCGTTTTCTCCTCCCAAATCCTGTTAATATTGGCGTATATCCTGAAAATCCCTGCCATTTATTGGTCTATCCAAGCATCGGGGAGAAAAGACCATTCCCCTTAACTCTTGCTTCAAAGTGGAACTAGGCCTTAAGTCACTATAATGCACTAAAGATCAACAGTATAAAATATAAGTGAAGATATATGGTAAATTCTTGAATAAACTGTCTCTTAATAACTCATGAGGGAATAGGTTAAGGGAGGTCATTGAAGTTCTTAGATGTTTTTTTGTATGAAAATCCAAGGGACAGTGATGCTCGTCCAAAGGCCAGCAAGCTCAAAAAGCAGTCTACACAATCGTCACAGCAGTGCAAGTATTCTGAACCGAGGTAACATGGAATTACATGTACATTGCCAGGGATTGGATGATAGCAGTGTCTACCCACAGAGGAGCTCACAAAAAGTTCCGGCTAGCCAGAAATTGTTGACAAAAATGAATTGAACACATCAGAAAAAGATCTCAAAATTTGCCATCTTTAAACAATTTGAGTCATCTTAGGACAACTGGACATGAACTGTCAATATCAGACCAGCTATTATTGTAGCATAATACACAGTAATAATTGTCATGAAAAAATCTCGTTGGTTTGTCCTCATTTCATGAAAACAGATTAGCAAAAGCTTTAATTGTACACTGTATAAACAAAACATGCACAAAATAACATAGCACAACAGTGCCACCTATACTGATCTTAACATGTATAGTTGTGTACAGCAGTACAGGCGTTAAAGGGACTATTGGTCAATGGAATTGTGAGCCAAACAAGTAGTCACAACCATTGTCCCTTTAAGTTCAGTAAGAAGTGGATAACACGTCTGAGATCTTCTTGGATACATTAAAGGCGAGGTTTACATTGGATATAAGTTGTCACATGATAGATATCAATTTTCATTGTAGATTCTAAACTTGGTAGTATAAGGATCAGATTTCAAAATGTTCTGAGATCATTATTCCACCGTCTTCACCCATCGGGCAATCGACTTTCGTAACGATGAGGTCCATCTGAAAAAAAACAGGTACGGCTTGGTTAGGGGGACGTACACATGATGGGGCATAACCACAAATTCAACGATCACAATTTTGATGCAATATATGCCCTGACATGCCACTACTATTGGGCATCAGCTGGATTAGAGTCGCTCGCAAGCTCCTCGTGTTTCTTACCAATTTGGGTCTGCAGCAGCTTCTTCCCTGTATGGACTCTTCCAATTCATGCATTAGAACAGTCCACTTCAGAAAGTGGGGGTGTAAGATAACACCCCAACACGAAGCCACACTGAACTGACCTGAGTAAATCCGTCTCGTTTTCTGTACTGAAGAAGAACGTCCTCATTCTTCCCTCCGGTGGTTGGAGAGTAAACGTAAACTTGCGGCTGTGAGGCGAAGAGTCGAGCACCGTGTAACCATGGAGATGAGCAACTCCTGAAAATCGAAAGATCAAAGGTTATATAAACAGCAAATGAAAATGCATAATTGTCCAATCAAATCATTTCGTGTCATGGGTGTAAATTGAGGACAAATTCTTCAAAATTTGTCATTTACGTAACTGAAAAATTCCAATTCAAACAGTAACTTTCTAAGTTTGAGCAGATGCACGAGACCTTTTAGTTTGACAACAGTTTATGTGTACTTACCCTGAGCAGTACTGGCATTCACATCCATATAGTAATATATACACGCGTCTTTGAGCACACAATACCGGCGGCGCCAGTGTCGGCGCTTAACGCCAAGTTTACAAAGGTTGCCGTGACAATCTGGGTTCTTGATTGATAGGGCGGGGACATCTACGTTTGGGCTGCTGATGTCAAGCCAAGTATCAGTCTGAAAGGAACAAACGCTTGTTTGATGATAAACTAAAACCTGGCGTTTCACGGATATAGCAAGATCTATATATAGCTGTGATACACATGGCTGAATGTATAGCTTTTACTTGGTATAGCGAGAGTGCAGTCAGGATCCCAGACGGGGCGACAGTTGTCCAGGCAGAGTAGCATGTTTTAGCGGCAACTCAACATTCGGGAATCCATGCCCTAGTGTTAACTAATGTTCTCATATACAAATGTCCTTCATTTATATATACATACCCTGCCAGCAGACTTGGCCAGCTCATTCAGAGCGTTCGCCCAGTTGAGCATCTCATGTTCCGACTCCGCAGCAAAGTAATAACTCTTTGCACCATATTTGACAGCTTTGAATGCATGTTTCCGTCCCATGATGCCAGAGTCGGAAACCTTAATAATCGAGTAGTTTAATAGGACTATGGCTCCGATTGGGTCCTTCTCCTTGAAAAAATAAGTAAGAATATTATAGTTTTGGTACCATGACTATGATTTTACACACTCACAGACAGCTGTCCAGAGGCACAGGCCAAAACTTCTATTTGGGAGAGTGATCTCAAATCATGAAAACTTATGTGGAAACAGAATTCAACATAAATTTTCATGATTTGAGAACATCCAGTAGTCAAACCATGTCCCTATTTTAGTTATGGTTCTGACACCAGATGGAATTAGTGTTTAGTAGAGTCCCTCAGCTTGTCAAACTGCCCAGACTTGACTGCTCTTCCTTGCTAGAGACTGTGTGTCAGGGCACGATCGAAATAAACATGAATGGAGTCGTACCGGCGTCAAGCCATACTTGTACAAGTCATTGACTCACCGCTTCTGTCTTATAATAGTATAAACAATGGTCTCTCTTCAACACGAAGTATCTGCGTCGCCACGTCTTCAGGAGTGCCGTCCCGCTCTGTTTCATGAGGTAACCTGTCATGATCGGTTCTTCACTGGCGTCGTCGGGGTTTCTGTTCGATTTGGAGAGTTCCAGCACAACCTTGCTGGGTTCTGAAATCAGATAAAAGCTTGTGCATGAAGTGCTTTGTCAAAGGGCTAATGAAAGAGCAAAGGGATTATCCACATCCTCCAGAAAAGAACATTATATCTATCAGGCTCACTGCATCAACTGAAGCTTTTACTATCATGCAGTGTTTACTGTAGCTTTTACTATCAACCAGTATTTACTGTAGCTTTTACTATCAACCAGTATTTACTGTAGCTTTTACTATCAACCAGTATTTACTGTAGTTTTTACTCTCAACCAGTATTTACTATAGCTTTTACTATCAACCAGTATTTACTGTAGCTTTTACTATCAATCAGTATTTACTGTTGCTTTTACTACAAACCAGTATTTACTGTAGTTTTTACTCCCCTCACCTTTGAGCATAAGTTCTATGACCTCGTCACGTGTCGCCTCCATGCAGTTCACACCATTCACAGATACGATGATCTCGCCAACTTGTACCCCAGCTTCCTCAGCTATCGTGCCTAAATCAGAGAAAACAAGTACAGTGGAACCTCCCTTAGCGGACACCTCTCTAATTAGGACAACCTCTCTATAAAGGACACTAGTTTTGGTCCCAAATTGGTAGTTTCCTTTCAATTTGACCTCTCTAAGTAGGACACCTCTCTATTAAGGACAGCACTTGTCAGTCCCGAGGGTGTCCTTAATAGAGAGGTTCTACTGTATTCATGATAGATGATCTGAGAGTCGAACCCATGACCTACTGATTATAAGCCAAGCGCTCTAAACACTATGCCACTCATCTCCCTCCACACAAAAGTCTGACATCTCCAGCCTATAATCTCCCTTTTACTCCACCTCAATACTAAGCAGCAAAGTATCGCATCGTTGCTATGGATATCCTCAGGTGGGCAATGTTGTCAGCACGAGATTTGTTACCAATTTGGGTTAAATTTGCCATGAATTTGAATACACCATCTCACAAACTGCTGAGTTTCTCCTGTTTTCAAAAGTGATGCCCTACCTTTGATGAAACTAGACCAATTTCAAGGCCAACGAATAACTGATTAGCTTCAAGTTGAGATCTAAGTAGCCTCAGCTGGTATTGAGGCCGCCAAGCATCCCGTTGTGCCAATATTGATATCGATGGGGAATGATTTGTTTTCTGATTTGGGTTATTTTCCCTGAGAGATTCATAGGTCACATCTAATAGCTGCTTTTCTATAGTTTCCAAACTAAGTTTTCTTACCAGACTCAATAGTTGATATAAAAACTGGTTCAGAGCCCTTGATGTGGAAACCAAAGTCCTGTTCTTTTGATGCCCTTTCGAGGAGGACCTTACGCTCCGGCTCTGAAACAACAGAATCTTATCAGATCTTGTCATCTTAATCACTGTCAGCAAGGATTCCTGACAGTTCCAAGCCTCAGGCTCTGAGTTAATTAGAGCTAAAATGTAGTGGTGGACTGAGGTTGAATGTAGAAACCATCACGCCTTGCGACTCTGAGGTTTTCAGGTGAAATGTCAGTGATAAGGCCAATATCGACAATGAGGTATCAGCTGTGGCCAAAATGAGGTACACTGTATGTAAAACGAGACTTCACTTGTTTTAAAACAACTCACCACAAATTCTCTCAGACAAACGCTCATACGCCTGAAGACTTGACTTCCGTTTCACGACCTTCCGGGAAACGTGCTGATATTTCCGCTTAAATTCGCGCTCTGATGTTGTCGAGGACTGCGACTCTAGGCGTCTGTGTGTCTTACTTTCATTCGTTACATCTTGGTCTTGTTCGAAAAATGCATCTAGAATGAAATGACTTCAAATATTAGTACGGTCAACTTCCATTGCAGCCAGTCAAGAAATACCACCAAATATTGTGCATGCTGCCTCAAGACATGATAATGTGATAGTATTTAAGCCAAACATCTGCGCAGGGCAAGAGATTTGGAACTGTAAAAAGGGGACAAAGAGCCTGGAACAAATAATCTGGAAACCAGGAAAATCAATTTGTGCCCTTATGCAATTTTGTTATTTGTATTTCAAACAGAGCCCCATATCACAAAAATAGACTCCCAGAACTAAAAATAAATGTCCTAAAATCACCCAAATCTCCAACACTGAGTAAATCAATAATCCTGCCCCTGGAGAGTGCGATTGATCTTTGATACCAATTTTGATCTCAAGCAAATATATTGATTAGAAAATGATCGTTTTGTCGATTATGGTTTACGAAATTCAAAATCACGGAGGGCAAAGGGTGTGGTCGGGAATAAAATCTGGGCTCATTTTAGATTGGCTGCTTGTTCCCTAGATTGGGGTCACTTCCACCCATCTATGTGGAGAACACTGCTCGATGACACGCACCGTCCAATCCTTCCGAGCCAACGCCAGGACCATTTTCGATAACCGGCGCCATCTGTAGTTTGTCGTCTTCGTCGCTAAGTATCCACTGGGAGTACCGATGGGTCTCCCCATACACACCTGAAATTGAAAAGGTCGTTTATATATGAAACTTCCTGTCACAACCTGTCATGTCTTCAGATAAGAGAACTCTGTTTTAATCTTGCTTCCATCGCAAGACATGAAACTTGATATGACCGATTCAAATTTCCGCTTCATTTTTCCGACGATCTAAAATATTCATTGCAACACACAAACCTCTTGAGCTATTTTCCTTACAAGCGCTGGACTAATGAGTTAATGTGCTGGTGGCAAAATTCAATAAGGTAACCAACGTGACCCGTTGCCTTGGAAACTGTCGGATGTTTCCATACATTTCTGCCGTGAATCTCAATAAGTAACCTCGAGAGAATAATAAGAATGGGATGTTTTGCCAAGTTTAGAGACGTTAAAAAAACACCCTTGGGGAAGAAGTTAAGACAACAGAAGATGTTATAATTAACCCATTAGGGTGGTGGTGGTGGTGGTGGGGGGGGGGGTTAGTGGTCGTTTAGAGGGGGCGAGATATTCAACTAGCCTGATATAGCCAAGTGAGGCACAGTGTCCTTGGCTTCTACAGAAAGATTTCAGGATTAGGGCTGGAAACTAATCTCATACACTCCCCCCCCTCCCCGCGGCACCATTCCAAAATGTTCTCTTCAAAACTTCTCTTGAAATATTACTAACCTGCATCTTCATCATCATCCTCATCCTCGCTCGTCCCCCGCGACGAACTCTCACTGAAACGACTTGGTGAATTTGCTGCCGACCTTCGTAAAACGACCTTGACCTCAGTGTCAAGGTCACTGTCCACTGACCTTTTCATCAGACCTGAATCCTCTGAAGTCGTCCCAACAGCGGTACTTTGGTTTGTTCCATTCAATTCCACATTTTTTACCACACCATTATGCCCATTTGATTCAACTTTTTCAACCGACCCATTTTGAGCTTCGACATAAACATTTGCCTGATTTTTTACAACCACATCCGTTAATCCATCTTTTTCAGAATCACAAATTTTAGTTTTAAGTTTTTCATCACAATTTTGATCAGCAGAGTCCACAACATTAGTATTTTTTACACACATATCAATGACCTCATCACTTTTTGTGATGACATCACCAGTCATTGTTGGACTTCCAGAACATTCCAAATTGCTCGGCACAGAAACACTTCCAGGAATCTTTTTCTCAACCAAATCTGAAATATCACAATTCTTCCCGTTTGTGAGCATGTTTTTATCCTGAGACGACACTGACCTTGATAGTCCATTTGAATCTGTGGCCTTGACCTTTAATTCCGTGGCATCACCCTTTAATTCTGGACACCTTCCCTTCAAACATGGACCGTCTTCTTTCGAATCAAACTCGTCCATGTTTTCTGCACACATGGTCCCCGGCGCCTCCAACACACCGTCTGCTTTCAATCCACAAGAATGCAAAGCTACCCCATCCGTCTCACCTCCCGTCAACGCACCAATGCCTAATTCATCGCCAACACTAGTGTTTCCATAGCAACCAGGCATACTAGAATCCCGAATCAGACCTGAGGAAGTTTTGCGACTCTGGAAAGTTGTATTTTGTCCATTTTCAGCAAAGTTTTCTCCGGGATAAGATTTCTGGTTGGCGCAATCTTCTGCATAGCATCCCACATTTACTTCGTTTGTACGTCTGCTGGGATTGGAATAATCAATATGGCCGACCATTCTGTCCTCACTGGGTTCATTCCCATTTGGTACGGTGCCGCGTGACTCATTCCCATTAGCTGCTCTGGCACTCGAGTTTGACTCAGTATTTGTAACAGAGTGTAGAGTACCGGTATTTGATATTTCACCGTTGGTACCCTGATTGTTGACAACCTGATTGACGTCTGCTGAAAAATCTCTGCCGTCTGCCGAAATATTTTGGTCGTCTGTTTCAGAACCACGCACAAATTCGGAATCAAAATCGTCAACTTTGAGGCCGCATTGTTTGGAACAAGCGTTGTTGTTACAACTTATGTTTTGGTCGTCAATTTCTTCTTCAAATTCATCGAGAAAGTCAAAGGCGTTGGATATGAAGTGAGAATGGCGGAATTTTCCCGACTGCCTTTCATCAACAACGTTTTTACCCTCCACTGCCTTCTTGGACACCTTTTTTGATTTTTTCTTGGATGAAAACATGGTCAAGCCGATATCTGGAAAGATAGAAGCATGAAAACTTTCAATAAAGACATTTTTTACAAAATTTTCCAGACGTTTATAATTTCGACATCAAACCGCTACAATTTCATCATGAAGTGCGTATTGCCGGCACTTGACATATCAATGATATCAACAGGATGTGGCAATTTATAAGAAAATCAGTATGGTGGCACATTTTTTACAACTTTGTGAATGACAACTCGACAGTTTAACCAAGCCAACTGGATATAGTACCTGCAGCAGCAGTACCCCAACCATACTATAGTTGCGCGTATACCACGAAATATTGGTGGACCAATTGCACGTACACCACCATGCTTTCGAAATGGCGCTTTCTGCTTATTGTTTGCGCATCATCTGTTGCCGGATGCGCGCCATCTGTTGCCGCTGGTATATGCGCTTGGTGGATTTTCGATGGTGCGGCATTGGTTCGCGAACGAAGATTGGTGGTCCATTTTCAGGTGGTGTACGCGCGGCTATAGTCCGTAATTGAGCCTGCAGACGCAAATGTTATGATCTAAATCGATTTTGAACACAAGCCAGTGTTTTGGCTTGAAAGGCAGGATGCAACACTCTACTTCAAATGGAACCCACTTGTGAAAAAAGGCGGGGAAAGTTAAGGAAAGTGGAAAAAAACAGGATGGCGTGTCTGCTCCATGATTGCAACGCACCAACAACATGTCCTGTCCCAAGATATAGGTCAAAACACTGATTTGTGGTATCTAATCTTTCAGGAATAAACTGTAAAAAACAACAATAGAACAATGCCATAACACTTGCCCGTTTGTGGTTAAGCCAATGCTTGAAAGTTAGAATGACTTGACCCTGAAGTTTTATAGGGTGATTAAATGTTCTACATGGTATAGAAACTGTGCAAATGGCGCCATGGCCAGGCAGGTGAAAAATCAAATATTTTTTCACATTCTGCGAGATCAAATTATGAAAGTTGAGGCTCAAGGTGATAGTGGAGACGTGTTTCAAGGATTGGATTGCTGAGCTGTACCGGCAACTTGCTATTGAAGACTATGAAGTGGTATTTCTTCCGCCACACCCTGTAGTCACACCTGCATAATCTTCGCCTTAATCCTGGTTATTTTCATTACAAGTCAGGCCACAGACACACGACCCCCTGTTTGCTGACAGAAATGAAATCGAAGAATCCACATGTCAAGACCTGTGCTAAATTTAGAAAATTCCCCAGCGGAGTTTTCAACAAAAATTATTTTTTTGCGGCATATTTTGCAGGTGAGCTGAGGGTAGATTGAACTGAAGCCAGGTGTCAAGTGTTGCACCTGCATAAAACACGAGCAAAATTTATGCACCACGTTCTTGAATTGCATCAAATTCGCCGCAAAGGTGTTCAATCAGTGTTGTAATGGTCGGCGGGTACATTCCACCTAACCATTAACCACCTCCTTGCGGACACAAGCGGAAAATCTTTAAGGCCAACCGCTCAATCTGGAAATCAATACGTCAATGAAATCCATCATCGACGACTTCCCTGGTGGCAACCTTTTAAAATTTTCCCCATTTAAACACGATTATGTGTACCTGATCATTAAACTATGACCATGTGATGACGTTTTGGGTTACAAATGATGCGTTATTGATTTCAAAGGAGGCCCAGCATCAGTGACTTGTGGGGTCAGCATTTGAACAAACTTCCCTCACAGAGGATAGTTCTGGGCTCATCTAAAAATGTACACAAACACTCAGCAAATTGTGTATTTACCATTCTTAATGTACACAGTGGTGCTCACTACACAGGAACTCTAACTTTACGTTTCCCAGCAGTAACTTGGGAAACGCCTCCTTTAACATTATGTCTGATTCGGTTTCAGTCACTTTTCTCCATAATCAACAGTTTGACCAGTAGCACACAGGTTTTTTCTCTTATTTCACAAAATCTATTATTGTTGACATTTTACATGTTTGAGGCCATTGAAGAGCATGAACATCGAGAAAAATAGGAGAAAGCCGCACATTGGACAAGACTGCAAACTAAACGTCATTTTTTTAACCGGGTGGCACGGCTTAGCATTAACCAATCAGACAGGAAACACACAATGTTGACTTAACCAAACAGAATAATCTAGTTTCAGCGATCTAAGACAACCTCAGTTTAAGATCACTACAAAATTGATACGAAGGTAAATATAGAACAAGGCATCATGACAATTGGACAAGTTGGCAACCCACTGTCTATCTAAACTGAACACTCTGAATGGCATTGAGAGACCATGTGCATGATACCTCATCTTTTAGGATCTTAACAGTCTTAGATCAGAGAAACTAGAGTACTATCTCCAGAATCACCTCCTCTACTTCTTCTAGTGTAAAACAAACGATGATAAATGCAATCATTTCATGTCATTCAGAAACTGAAATCAACCTTACTACCATTTCAATCTAAACCTCCCAATGCATCTCACACAAGAATATAGACAAACCACACACAAACTTACACTGAAACCAACTTAAATGTCAACCGATAGATCAATTAGAACTCCGTGTGGAGCCACATAATACCTCAAGGCACTCTGCTGCACCACACCCTTTTCAGAGCTAGCTAATCCACCGGCTCACTAGTACTAGGCTAGACTTAGCTTTGCTAGCTTAGCAGACACACAGAGTCTCATTTCAAACTCGGTCACCATTCATATCAAAAGTGATTTGAAGAAAATATCAAATTCCCGGAGATTCGAAGAAATATAAATTCGGGATTGTAAAAGTATCTGGTGAGTTTGAGTATTTGATGTAATTTTCACGTGCACTTTTGGACAGAATGTGTTAAAATGAGCACTGCTTTCACAACTGACACAAAGAAAGAAATATCATGTGATAATCTGTGTGCGTGATGTAAAACTGTGGGGGCAAATGACCCCCGGGTTAGTCTCGTGACCTCAAAAAGGCCACACTAGTTAAAGGAGGAGTTAGAGCTAGACACAGCTCAGTAAAGGACCGCACTTATTAAAGGAAGAGTTGGAGCAAGTTATAGCTCAGCAAGTACTAATGTATGGTTCTTAATGTTGCTGAAGGAGGGATGCCTAAACTGATCAGGGAGACAGGTGTCCCTTTTTGACCAATATGTTTTCTTGGATGACCCAAACTTTGAAATTCGTTGGACTTCCTTCCACGATCCACGCGTGTCGTAGAAGCATCATCCATCAGGAATTACGAGAAATAGGGGTGTCTGCTATTAACCCTTGTCCTGCTCTTGGCTACCGATTCTTGCTCTCATCTTTAAAAGTCATGGTTGAAATCATTCAAAATCTGTGCAGCATTTCTGCAGGCAACACTATATGAGAACCAATCAATACTTTATCATCACCGTGACCACTCGCGGAAGATAATTTAATTGCTACGCTAATTTCCTCCGATGGACACTAATTACTGATTGTGGTTCGAGATGGTGCGATCATATCCCAAGATGCATCTTACAAGAGGAAGATAAGCGTACAAACCACCTGCCATTTTTAACTCTTTATTTACAGATAGATGGGGCAAGAGCACTGTGGAGTAGTGCTAGCCTCACGATTGAGAGATTGTGGGTTGGACTCCCAATTAAATCACTACTTGGTTCCGGCTTCGCATCGAGTTCAAATGATCGCTTTAATTTACTAATAGACGATTTACAACCTAATGAAGAATACCCCATCACTTAACAAATTGTTAAACGACTAAAGAATCTGCTTCTAATAAATAAACAGCTCTTAGCCTTGAGTGGCATAATCTTCGTAGCAACACATTAAGCCCCGTGATCTCCTGGCTTTATGATAATGATTTACCGTCACAATCCCGGTATTGCACGAGTAATAAATGCGGTAAATATTGATTGAGGACAAAGAGGATATCGCTTGGCGATTAACCATATGTCCGTAGGAGATTCTACGGGTTTTAGATATGATCACCGCATGTTCAGAGTGCGGAAGTAGTAGATGTGAATGTCACACGTTTGATTTAACCCCTTCTCACCAATATCGATAATCTTCCCACTCGAGAACCTATAGCAATTGTACTGTTAGGCGCCAATCCCGTCTGACAATAGCTCTCAACGACGACATCGGAGCGATATTTGTTGGCACTTGTTCCCACATAAATGCTAAGAATGCTGATTATTGATGTTGTTGTTTACGATGTTCCGCTGCCTCATCACACCACTATCACTTCACAAGGAGTGCCTAAGCACAAAACAGGTTCAGCAGAGCACCACAAGCCCATTTTCATTTTGAAATAAATCCAAGATTTAATATGAGAAAGTACTTACAGATTTATGATCCGTCCAAATCAGAATAAGTACGCAAGCAGTATAGTTCACAACACTCAACCCACCCTTATCATCCCCTCTCAAGAATTTTTAATTTTCAAACAATTGTTATGAAGTCACGTCGCAATTAACTTAAAATTGGAAAGCTAATTACCTCCTTTTCGAATAATGACATGGAAGCTAAATTGACGACATTGCCATTGCGCTCAGTTCGCATGTGATGTTCCCAATGGGAATGGAAAAAGTGACTAACTGATATCATTAGCGAGTATAAAAAGATCTAATGTTATCATGGTTTAACATACTATTTTGTGTCCACATGGCATATTGTACAGATCACGCATACTGTTTGCTCAGTTCCTGTATAGTGTATGGTATATAACGTTGTTTGATGCCGATGAAGTCAACCCCAGTGCAATCAGTGGGAAATTATGATGAAAATAGCAGACACAAGGCACTTTAAGCAACAAACATGCAAATAGGCCAACTGAGCCCGGTCGTTCAATTGAGCACACATCAAGTCTGAGGTGTTAGAGGCCGTTCCACACTCCTAAACTATTTGATGTCGTCCACCTATCTTTTCCTTTTGTTTTGACGAGCTGCCCTCTGCCCCAAAGAGTCCTCCAAGCCCAGCAAGGAAGAAAATGAAAGGAGACTGAGTGTTTCTCCTGAAACCATTGAGAGCTATGGGTACTGATCCACTCGATAATCCTGGCCAGAAAACTGTAATCCTATACCTTACCATATATTAAGATCTTGTAAAATATCAGACCAACTACTTACCCAGCCGTTCTAGTTCCATGTAATGTTTACCAAATAAGGATTAAGCATATATATACCCAACCAAGAACAAACCAACCATACTCATGCCTAAATATACCAACAAATTTTTGCCAAAAAAAGGACAATTTATGGAAATAGGTCATCAACACAAAAGATGTGGTATTAACAGACACATTTTCTTACTTACTCCACACAATACTTCGTAAATAGGCCTTGAGATCAGGAGGATTGAAGTAAAGCCACCAGAGTGTGTCAAATCTCAGTGGACATTTGAAAAAGCGTGAAGTTGAACTCGACGGTGGAAGTGATCATGCAAGTTTGATGTCTTGGGAAAAAATTGGGTTTCTTTTGACAGGTTTTTGAAAGAAATGTTTGTCACTTCCTTCCCCTGACATGATCTAAGAGTGCTTATTCTCTCTTCCTTTCTGTGTTGGTATCAGTTATGGTCTCATCTGGTATAAATGATGCGACTGAGGGACGACTGGGAAACAACCAGAGACTCCATGAACTTCCAGTTTCTATAACAATCAGTTTTAACAAATGGTCATTATATTGGTTTACACTGAAGCCTTCCTCAAACACTTCATTTGAAAAGCTTTCAGACCAAAATTTCCTGGTGACAATGCCAATGGGAAGTGCTGGTGATGAAAAGCTTTGCTGACTTGTTTCTTGGAAGTATGAGCACAAAATGTGAAAAGCAGGAAGAAAACGCCCAAATCCCAAGGTTTCCCACTCCTGCAAAAAGGGTCTGCCAAGAAGTTTAAATAAAGACTTTGTTTTCTGAAAGAAGTTTAAAGACCTGATTGGATTCAAGTTAAATGCAATATCATTGGAACATTGGCCTTTCAACCAGGAAGTTTATAAAGTTTACCCACGTGCTCGTAAACCAATCATGAATTTGAAAGACTGACTGAAAATTCTTCTTTTTATGAAAGGAAATTTGGCCTTAAAATTCCACTAGGTCATGATTCATTAAGTTTCAAAAGCTGGGCATGACTTAACATTACACCCAGACAAAACTTTTTTTGTTACAACACTGTATTTCCCTTCTAAAATGCAAAAGATCCAGATTGGCTAATGAAGTGTTTAATATACTAGCCAATGGGAGACTTTTGTTTGTTGGGTATGGTGAAAATACAGTAGAACCTCTCTAATAACTTAGGACACCCTCGGGACTGACAAGTGCTGTCCTTAATAGAGAGGTGTCCAGATTAGAGAGGTCAAATTGAATAGAAACAACCAATTTGGGACCAAAACTAGTGTCCTGGCTTAATAGAGAGGTGTCCACTAATAGAGGTTCTACTGTATGTCATTTTCTGATAATCCGCCCTCCACCCCCCCCCCCCCCCCCCCCACCCCCCACCCCCCACTGACAACATGTTTGTCAGTCGAAGGGGGGGGGGGGCATATTGAGCTCTTATTTCCAGCTGCCTGTGCTAAGAGGAGTGACTTGTGATGATGTCACCACCCAGTGATGATGTAATCACCATAGTGATGATGTCATCACCATAGTGATGATGTCATCACCATAGTGATGATGTCATCACCTTACCTCCCCAGCTGCCTTAGCTGGTGATGGCCCAATCCTTTTATTCAAATTCTCATAAATAGTTAAATATTTGGACATTACTTACCTGCACTAAACAGAGCATTGGCCCCAGGCCATCCCTGTATCAGGTCTTTTTAATGCACTTATATATTGTTTTAGTGGTGCCATCTCGCGGTTGAAGCTGTCACAAACATCTGTATGCTCTTTTACAAAATTATGGTGATAAGAGTTTTGGTTCAGGTTTTTAGGAGACAAACTTGCTCACAGAACTTCAAATTTTTCTCCTGCTTCATAGTCACAAAACCGAGTGTGATTCTTCATGACAAATTCACAAAAAGTATAACAGCCTCAGACCCTTGTAAAACGCCATAATCATTATTGATTAAAGACATGGTCAAATAATTTTGTTCCAGACTGTACTCGGTAAATTTCGGTTTTCTCCGGAAAATTACGAAGTTGCTAATTGACAGTAATTGACTGAGTCTGCGCAGTGATTGGTCGGATAACTTCCTGTGTATTTTTTGTTTTCTTGTCCTGTCAAACGAAATAAGTGTTTTTTTCATCAAAATACGTTCGTCTAACATCAGGTGGTGTGTTCATGGAGATGAAGTATAACAGTACCAATGTCCAAAGATTCTGCTGAACGATGGTTTTATGGAATAGGTGAGATATTCAGGTGATCCGGTGAAAACCTGGCAAATTTTTGTGTCAGTTCAGAATGCCAGTGATATGGTGCACTGTACATGCTGTATGCATGCAAAATGTACACGAATTTGGGGCTTGTCCTAAATGTCATGCTGCAAGAGATCACAGCTAAACCCATGCGAAAATTCCGCCGGCAGAGTTTGCAGGGCCTTGGCCCCTGGCCTGACATTGACCCTCGCCCTGTGGTCCAGTTTAATGTCAAACAAGCCTTTAAAAGATATCCCAATCCAAAAGATAGGACTAGGAGGGCCAAGTTTTCGATACGAGAACTGGAACGGGAATGAGAATGCATTGAAAAGAAACCTTTTGTTCTGCAGTGCATAATTCAGACGTTCTTGTTCTAACGAGTGGAAAGCAAATGGATAAAGATGCCGATTTATCGGATCGGTGAGTGAGTTTAAGAAAATCGTGGTTGTCAACAGTTATTCCGTCAATAATAACACTAACAGTATTAACATGAATTTAATTTTCTCAGAAAGACCATACCTTGTTTAGGCTAAGGTTGTGTGGTTCAAGTCTTATTCATCTCTAACATCACTAACATAAAGAATTGCATGAAGTTGTTCAGACAATGTTAACCCTAGTCTTAAAACTTAAGACGATAAAAGAAAAAAATACTTCAAAGAAGCTTTCTTTTACCGATTGCCTCAGCCAATATACGTCGATGGTTCATTCGACTATGTTAACCCCCATTTTCAAATGGTCTATGTCTTATTTTCAAACTAATCTAAAGTAAACGCTGTTGTAATTAAAAGACACATCAATGAATGAAACTGTAATAAAATCAATAAATCAATGGAAAAGTGCAGTGTCAAAAAATTTTTTAAAATTTTTCCCGTGTTAATGCAGGTGACACCACCAGTTGCTGAGTCACCGGGATTATTTTCAGGATGTTCATGAAATGGGGATGGGGGGGGGATTATAGAAAAGCAGGGACAAGCTTTACGATGAATCAATGCACTGTCTGTGAGGAAATTTCAGCGTCAGTTGTTTTTAAGGACCTTCGTCCAATTCACACAGGCAGTGCGAAACAGGCCTGACTTCATCTGGCTTGTTCAAGGTGTACTAATACTCGTCTCCATTCTTTACATTGGAAACAATATAGGTGTCTTTCTCTACAGACATTTAGTCTAACATTAAATATGTAAAGTTTAGCTTGGTCCCAATAACATTTGTAAACTAGACATAAGCCACTTAGAGTTCAGGCCATTATAATTAGGCCCAAGTGTCGGTCTTAAAAACCTTCAAATACTTTTATTGTCGTAATTAAAATTCTTGGATTGGATTAAGATTATTGTGTTACAGATAATTATATCACCATTTCGGTTTAGTTTAAACACTTCTTGAAAACTTCCATGTCCATGTTGTGAATGTGAAACCTTGGCTGTGAGTGTACAATAGAATATACATATATCAACCAAGATGCATTTGCACCTACACCTGCTTACAAGTACAACAATTTGGCGAAGGTAATCAATTGTTTTCAACGATTTTGGACAATCAAAATTCCTGTGCAATTGTTCAGAGCTGTCGAGTGTCATCAAGTATTTCACTAGTAGCAATCCATGTGGGAGAACCATTGTCGCGCTGAAAGCATCTTTGTTACTTGTGTTTGTTTTATTTTTGAGGTTGTAAGCTTCTTCATGATCAACTGACAGAGATTTTTAATATGGGATTTTCTGGTTACCTGAGAAAGGTTAAGCTGTTGAAGTTGAATATGTTTTACAAAACTTGTGGGGAGCAATAGGAGCATCACTCCCCCTGGGTGAGATGCTGTTCCATCAGAGGTTTGCTTCCAAGTCAAGACTAGTACCTATTTATACTCCTGGTTGGAGGAGCAAGAGGGGTTAGGAGTCTTGCTCAAGGACACAGACTAAACAGCAGTGATCGTCTTGAAGATTGCACCCATTGGTTGTGCATTTTGGTTCCACATCTGTTTCTACAGCAAATCTGAAGGGTGTTCAACTTCAAGTGTGAGCCAACTGGTGGTCGACGTCAAAAACAGATGAGGGTTAACCCTCCACCAGACTTTCCACACTTGTCTGCCACTCAAAAAATGATTTATGGTACCGCTGCACCAGTAGTGGACATCAATTCCTTCCGATCATGATAATACAATGGTGGCTACTAAAGTATCACTAGTGTTTTTTGAAATTTTTAAGCCATTTTGGGGTCAATGGTAACTTGAGAAGGTTTCTAGAGGACTTTTTGCATAGAATACAATACGTTGACAACAGTCTTGGAGTTAGAATGTCATTGAGATCCGGGACCATGGACTTTTCAAACTTGTGGTTGACTGGAGTTGGTCATACATCACACTTTTTCTTCCTATGTTGTTTGGAATGAGATAACTGCATGCACTCATGATTGGAGCCGTCATGTCATTAAACACATTGTCAACAGAAACCGCTTGTAATATCATTAGACCTGGTTATCAGCTCTGATATGGGAAAACAATGAATCATCGTGCAAATTACATTGGCTACTTATAAATGAAGGATCCAACCCTGATGTCGTTCGGTCTTGCTATGTAAGATGAAGAGGCTCTGTGGGACATTGGCGATCTGTGACTTATGGTGATACTTCTCCTAAATATTTCTTTGGTGTACATCGTGAGTTCCTTGGATTATGGGCTCCATTCGGCTGGATGATGCATAGGATGTGAACTCTTATGCGTGGGATTGTAAACTCTTAGGCCAAACCAGAGAACACTGAGGGAATCTTTACTTGCAAGTCTTGTGGATAAATGTCTTTCTATGAAAATTATGGATGCAGTGACTGCGCCCCGTTGCCATTTGGGATTAAAAGTGCTCTCAACCAATTTAGACCAGGTGGGACATAAAATATTCTTGCACTTTTCTTCTATTTATGATGCGGTGTGCCCTGAAACTTGCACTTGTGGCATGGATGATGGTTTTTGATGCTCGATTGAACAATTTGTCTTGCTGGCAACTTCTGACATCCGTCAGAAGGGAGGTCTAGAACATTGACAGCTCATCCAGAAATGTCCCCCCAGGCTTCATTATGGGAGTAGACAAAAGTTATTTTAAAAGTGTGTTATATCTTTAACTGTGCGATCTCCTCCTCTAGGAACTACGTGATGATGAGCGTCTTATTACACATCTATAAATAGTGAAGTGGACAATTACGCGGCAGAAGTCTCCTGTCGACATATTAAAGATACTTTTTATCCACTGCGTTTATTTTTAGCGAAGAGTTTCTAAATTTAGAGCTGTTGGAAAAGTGGGTATGACAGTTAATAGTATATATGCCTCCCTTCTTGAACCGAATCGAAGTGCATCAAGGAAATAGATAAAACACACGACCCCCTCATTTTCTCCAGAGACAATGAATTGCGAAATAACGCGTCCCCAGAAATAATACTCTCTGTATATAATTAGCATGTTTATTTTTGGCGCATGGTTTCTATTTTGGTGCGACATTGGCGTTTGCGTGGGGTGATGTCAAAGATAAAGGGTTTTTTAAGATGTCGGTTATTATCTCATAGAGTCATAAATAACTTTTGTGGTCGGGTTTCCGTTGGTGACGTGATATTAAAATATGAAAATCTTTTTGTTTTCTCTATAAATTGTCATTGGGTCATGAAAGAAGTCACATTCTAAGGCAGTTTGTCCAAGAGGATCCTGTGTTTTTGCATCAACTTTGGATTCTGATAAGGGTTAGTGGATTTGAGGTCCGAGTTTGTTTTTTGTGTCGTTATTGTTTACGTCACTGATTTTCGCAGGTATTGAGGTGTTTATTGAGGTATAATCAGAGCCTTGGGGGTCAAAATGCCTGAAGGTCCAGATGACCACGAAGTCCATTTCCATCAATTCTCCTTGTTCTCCTCTTCTGATCTTTTTCTCAAATCTGAAAAACAAAAGGTCAAAACAGGGGAAGACACTAAATCTCCATCTCTGATTACCCCAACAGCTAGATCTGCGACTGTGTTCTTTTGTATAACGAGCTGACCTTCACACTTTCCACTAACCGAGCTGTTATTCTTTAACTCGTTAAGTACCCCCACCCGTTAAATGTTTTCCCAGCCATGATGTCATCGGATATCTTGCGTATCTTTCTCTCCTGTCATAATTACGCTGTCAGTATTATATATGTGTTCTATTTTCGTACCAGGATAATACTGTCACCCTGTGTCCTGTTTTGGTGGTAGCGATCTACGTTAAGACGTGTGGTGTGAGTATAACAGTGTCTTTGCATGCACTTCTGCACAGAAGGAATAGATGATAGTTACGTTTGCGCACATCCAGGCTTTTCTCACACTGACCCTCGTTGGGGTGTTCACGCCCTTTTGAATGACAGCGTCACCACTGCGGATGACTCGGGGAGAAATGGTCCAACTGTGTTAGAAAGACAATAGCTGATTCCCAGGCTTGTCGCAATGTTGCGTCCCCCAGCAGATTTAGCCTGGGTGCCCCCCCAACCTACCATGGGTACCTCACCCTAGATTTTGAGATAGGTCGGTAGGTAGGCAGATATAGAGTTTGGTAACTTTGCTTTTAAAATATGCACCATTTGGTGTATGACAACAATTCTCTTGGCATGATCGACTTTGGGACAATGTTACCCACTTGTCCTCTGAATCAATGGAATCCTCAATCTGCCATTGTTATCATTGTCATTGACATACATAGCGGTAATCGCTTCAGTTTGTCCATTCTGCATTATTCAGTTGCTTTTGAGTGTGGGAATGGAAACAATGCATGAGATACCTCTGTTCGTTTATTTCACCCTTTTCGTTTGCAATTGACGAATCGTCAGAGTAGTGACGATCTATACTTACGCCAATCTCCATTCTGTTTCTGGAGAAAAAGCAAGATGTCTAAGTAGAATATCACAAAATTCACCTGGGTTAGACAACACCCGTATACAGTGTAGAATGTAATGGCTTACTGAATGAGTGTTGTGTATGCATGCAGGGGAAGAGGGGTTGCAGCCGGAGCAGAGCATACAAGGTGCGTACTAGGGAGGGTGCAAAAATTGGCAGTCAGGGGCATCTAAAATTTGGACGGCCCCTTACAGTGTAAATTTTATTCATCTCAATGATTTTTAGGTTCAGAATGTGAAAGCAATTCTGCTTTGAGAAAAAAATGCATTTCAACCATATAATCTAAAAGGTCGTACTAAATCTTATCTTTCAGGCGCGAGAAAAGAATACATCCTTCAAAAGAGAATGGCAGATTCAACCTCGCCAACAGGCGAGAAACCTGCCGAGTTCGAAGAATACTGGAACGAGGTTAAAGATATTGAGGAGAATAAAGAGCCAGATGATTCGACAGATGAGGATACGAGTTTGAAGACGCCAGATGGTATGTAGTCAGTCTTCCTTTCAACCATGAGCATTGTTGGGGACATTTCTGTGAACCATTTGACGGGGACATGTCCCCCATCTTCCCCCTCCCCTGGGGAAACCCGGCTTCTTCCCTTTAGCTTTTCATAGAGACGTTTTACTGTAGACATGTTGAAGATATCGTATGCCACTCGGTATAGTTTGTACTAGTACATCAGCTGTATACATCAATACTCCTGATGATGTGGTCACCACACCCTTTCAAACGATAATGCCAATCCTTATATAGATGTCAGGGATCCGTGCCAACACATGCAATCAAGGTATCGCATTGCAGTTATACAATAAATTTATCATGAAATCGACAAGATGAAATTAGTGATATTAGTCGAACAAGAGATGATGGTTTGTTAAAGGTGTAGAGCATCCGTCTCAAGTTATGAATTGGATTGGAATTTTCAAATTTGAATTTTGATGTTTACCTATGGACTTTGACCAAGAGGGGTGGTAAGAATTGTATGTTTCTGCTGAACCATACTGTAAGAGCAAATATCCAGTAGATAATTTCAATTTCACTTCCTACAGAGGGTGAAATAGAAACAAAATGGCTGAACGACGCTGGCTATGGCCACCTGGTGCAAACTTTAGAAACTGACGGCGACGAACCGGACGGAGACGTCGATGAGTTGATAAATTTGGAAACCTCGTCCCTAACGAGAACCCAGGCAGCGGCGGTCAAACGGCGGGTGAACACGCTTCATCAGACCATGAAGAAGAAACGAAAGGACATCAGGAATGTTTTTGATACACCAGTCACAGAGGTGAGGTGGAGTTTTTTTCGATTTTTGAGAATGTCAAAAAGTTATGGACATTGATTGAAAATTACAAATAATGGCAAGTTTCAGGATAATCTCAATACTCTAGATGAACAAATAATGTGTCCATTGGTTCTATGGGCAGAATTCTAGAATATTTTTAACCCCCTTGAAGAAACCCCTTCACAGAATAGGTTCACGAGAATCTTCTCGATGTGAATGTGGTTATAGAGACCGCACCCCAGCTCTTGTGCTTCAGACATGCTTCTGTTGAATTACAGAGAGGACTACTGGCCAAAGGTCATCAGTCTGACCACAAAACAGGGGCTGCGTCACAGAACTCTTTAGGATAGACTGACTGTCTTGCTTTCATCTCAAAGACTCCTGACCGCAGAAAAAGAAGAACAACATTTTAACACAATTGATTCGTTTATATTCTAGGATGATGCTGCCCCGACGACCCACAAACCGACGAGGGTTAACACGACAGGCGGCGGGAAGCATGCGCGGCACCAGAGCGGGAAGAAAAGCGACGTCCAAATAGGCAAGAACAAAGACCATCAGTATAATCTCGGTGATACCATCGCTGACGATGCCACTGCAGGTATGTATGCTATCAAGAAATGGGAAGTTTTTTATTGCTGAAATCGATCTGCTGATGTTCTCGTTAACTTCGCCTCCAATTTCAGGTATCGAAATGATCAGTATTCATTCGACGTCAAGTGGCCGTGTCATGGCCAAGAACAACAAAGAGAGGCCTCCGCTCAACATGCCGACTATCTCTGACGCTGATGTCACTTTCGACTTCAAATCTGAATCAGAAAAGGTAACTTCAGCTGATGTCATAGTTAGCTATTAGTCCTGAGTCAATGCAGGAGATAAAAGTCACATGACAGGGATTGTAAAAGTAAAATGAGTCGAGATGAAATTTTCTGTAAAAGGTAAAAATGAATTTTTGTGCAAAAAAAATTTTTTCTGATTTTTTGGGGAAAATTTTTTTTCTGATTTTTTTTCTTAAAATTAGTTTGGAACAAGTTATTTCTTCAATTGTCATGAAAACCTGAAAATTCAAAAAAAAAATTTTTTGAGAAAAAAAAAAAAATTTCCAACAGATAATCTATGTTGTTCCAATGTTGATTTTTTACGTCCGGCCTCCTTCAACACAGAATAAACATTGTAAACATAACATTTATGTTGTGTAGACACCCTGTATACGTTCATGTCTGATACAGTTGTATCTTTCTTTCAGCGTGCTGGAGGAACGTCACCATCGGCACCGACTCAACCAAAGGAAATACCCAGTGCCAACAAGGTTGACGAAACAGATGACTTGCCAGTAAGTCGTGGTTGGGGTCTATGATGCGGTCTCTTCCTTGCCCTTGAAAAACATGAAAATCGAGTGTAACTGAAGAGTTTCACTCCTACTATTGTTAATGAAATCTGCTGTTGTCAGTGAAATCTACTGAAGGAGATTACGCTCATTGAGCTAACGTTGTCTCTAACAGCGATTGAGATACTGGGCCGGTTTCTGAACTCAAACTGATCGTAGCATTCTTTTTCATTTCAGAATTTTATACTAGTGAAGGATAAACTTGGAACTACTCATATCGGTGACTTAAGTGCCGAAGACCTTGATAGGGTGCGCTCCCTAGCTCTCATAGAGCTGACGGCACTCTTTGACAGCCACAGTATTATGTATAGCTGCAGAAAGCCAAAGAAAAAATTCAAAGGTTCGTTGTATTGCTGTCTCTTGTTGGTCGTTTTCCTGATCCTAATCGCCTCCTTCCTCAATTAAGATATCGACAGGTTCCCACTCCCCGAGCTTGCTGTCATGCCAGTTGATTGCCTGATTGGTTTGGGCCACATGGTCCATTATCGCCGACTTGTGGTATTCACCAAGGGAGATATTTGTGGACCAGTTCCCACATTCATGTTGTAGGTTTAAAAAATCGATTAAATTTCTCCTCTTTTGCAGAAACTGGCCAGTTTGGCGTCCCTTTGAATTTCTTAATGGAGAATGACCGAAAACGTGACCCTAAGTGTAAAGTACCTATACTCTTTGGCGAGGTAAGGAATTTGGTTGTTGGTAGTAGAATTTATGAGTCAGAATGGTATAACAATGAATATTATCTGAACTTTGTATTAAGATTTGTTTGAATGGATGGACAATATCCGGTTTGACAGCACTTTGAGGTGCCACGTTTTCAAGATTTTCAAATTTTCTCTCCAGATAATAGAATACCTCGATAAAAATTGTCTGAAGGAGGAGGGCATCTTACGAATACCCGGATCGGCCTCGAGGATCAAAAATGTTCGTCAACAAATCGAGGATAACTTTGCTAATGGAGGTTTTTCATGGGACGATGTGCATTCAAACGATGTTGCTGCCCTACTTAAACAATTCCTCAGGGATCTACCGCACCCATTGCTCACTTATGAATATGTTGAGGCCTTTGCTGGTGTTGAACGTGAGTATAGGGGGGTCTCGGGCCGCGTGGGGTGTAATTCAAGGCCCGTAAGGATAGTGATTTGGAGCGATAGGGGTGACATTGCTTCCCTTGCTAAACGAATCCAGAGAGCTCTACCTGACCCATTGCTTTCTTAACATGAAAACGCTTTACCTGGTGTCGAACTTGAGGTTGTTGGCCGGAAGTGAGGAAGGAGGATTGCTTGGCTAGCTGTTGAAGTCATCTTTTGAAAGCTTGTCTTTGTTACGTTTCAGAAATACCCGACAAAAAGCAACAGCTACAGGCTCTGAATCTGTTAGTCGCATTACTACCTGAACACAACAGGAACTCTTTAAAGGTGAGCGCGATCGTGAGTGAATGTGTATCGTGTCGGCTCACAGAGGTTCCAATGTGTGACTGATCTTGCCAGGCTGTTATTCATGTTTTCTCATCTGTGACTTTGCAAACACTACGGGCCAAATTCATAAAGGGCGTTTAGCTTAAAACAGCGTTTAACTACTGAATAGACATATTCAGGTCCTTCATGTAAATCTTCACAGAATATGAATAGGCCCTGAAACTGATCAGGGAGAAGTTACACACGTCTAACCCTTAAACGCCCTTTATGAATTTGGCCCTACATGTTTTAATGCTGTGTTCAAACTACATTTCTACCATTTCCTTCCAGTTATTACTACGATTCTTAAAACGCGTTGTGGACCACCACCACCTCAACAAAATGACAATTGCCAACTGTGCCATGATAATTGCCCCGAATCTATTCTTAATCAATCAGGCCGTCAGTACCGCTCAAACGAAAAAGGTGAATTTCGAAATATCGATGGCGGCGGGAACGTCCAACATCATCAAAATGATGATTAAGTATCAAGACATTTTATGGACTATTCCGTCGTTTTTGTTGCAACAAATACGTCATCAGTATGAGTCAGAGCAGATGAGGAAGTATAAAGACAAATCGGTAGGTATAGCGGTCATCCTAGTTCTTTAAAGTCATCACGAATAGCGTGTTTTTATAGTCCAATCATGACTTGGCGTAAGGTTTTGGATGTGAGAGAGAGTTTTTCTTGTGAGGACATTCTTAACGATCCGAAGCATTGACCCTGTGGGGAAAACACCACAATTAGTTTTCACAATAGTGACACTGAAAAGGAAACTGCTTGAGGTTATCAACATAAAGAAGCATAGTCTCTCGTTAAACAAGGATATAGTCCAAATGCGTGCCAGGATAGATTTAAGATCTCTGAAGGGAAAGGTGTTTGAGCGATTATAAGTCATCAATCCATAATTTTTCTCTCTCAAATTACAGCTCATGAAACTTCTTAAAAAGGACAAGTCTGACGTTTACAAAAAGCCGTCTATGGTTCACGAGGTGAGTTACTGGTGGCAGAATTATCATCTGCTGGGTTGTTGACATCGTTGTGTTCACCCATGTGTATCACTCACGTGTTTGTAGGGTGTCTACTATGGTCCCGGGATTCACTGTTGTGGTATTGTGGGATGATAGTCGTGCCCAGTATAACATGTGTAAGAGAAGTTCCCATGTAACAGGGGCATCCCCCCCTTTGTACTTGTAGAAGAACTGAACAGGTACTTTCAAGTTCTAATTAACTTTCATTCAGCTCTACTGTTCATTTCATTCTGTGATTGTACCCAGTAATTTCTCCTGTGTGACAGTGTCTGCATTAGGGCAGTTCGACCCTAATTGTTTTTCCCTTTATATACCATTGATCAGCCATTTCAATACATGTCTAACCATCGATGGACTACTTTCAAATAAAGTTTAACCATATTTCAGTCAGCACCATTGTTCACTCCATGGGTGTACCCAGTAAGTGTGTCATGTCTGTATTAACAAACTGTCTTAGGTAGGCTCAGCACCCACTTTAATTTTACACCCCCTTTTCCCCAATTGTTCCTAACTCCTACATGTCCTAGTTATTTAGCAGCTTAAGGCATGAATTCTCAGGGTCTTCAGCATGTCTATTGTAGTACCTGTTGTAGAATAACCTTTTGGTACTGTCAGAAGTAAATGTCCTCATCCCCCTGTCAAATTTCTTCCAAGTTTGGTTTCTTTTATGCTAATTGTTGGACCCAGTAAGGCTCTAACCTGAAAATCATGTTAAGTCTCAAAGATTTGAGAAAACCAAATTTTCAAGAAGTCCATTTGATATTTTTAGGGTGGTAGCCCAAAAGGATGTGGACATTCACTTCTGACACCAGCTGTAGTAATATTAGGGCTGAGCATGAATGAGTTAATTATTCTTTGGTTTGAATCTCAATTTTCAGGACATGCCGTCGTTCAAACTGATGTTTCAGACAACGTATTATTACTCTTTCCCGATCCCTCCGCGGCTGCCAGTAAGCAGTCTACCCAGAATCCTTTGCCTTGGTTTCCTGTCCGCTTCCCGGGGCTGAGTCATAGATTTGAAAACAGGGAGTGTCAAACTTCATGATAAAAATCTGTGGAAAATCCTCTCAAAAAAGCTGTTTTGGTGACAGAGTTATAAATATTGGAGCAAAATGTGAACAAAATCCTGTAGAAATGGCTCTGGCTCAGTCCATACTGTTCCATCCTTCCTTCATATCGCTTCCTGCCATTGTGTATATAAATGTACTCCTTGTAAGGTGTTTTTCAGATCAATCTGGTCAAAGGTATAAGTGACCTCTTATCACTTATCTGTATTAGTGTGATCAGAAATATTAATGTCACACAGCCCTGGGCAGCCATTGTCATAGTTGACACTTTGAAAGGGTATTGATTAGGCCGACACTAAGGATAATCTGGATAATCCGGATAATCTTGTGTTGTGCAACATCACTTTGTGTTAGTAAATGTGATCTGGTCACATTCCTGAGTTCAACTTAACTCCCTTTGGCCAGAACAATGATAAATACCATAACGTGCTTGCTTCTCCTGTCTAAGGCAGACCTATTAGATCAACCTTTTTAGACGGTTTTAAACATCTGATCTTCTGTCATGGAGGAATTTTGAAAAAGTTGTACATTTCTCATCAGCTTGACCGAGTAACTTGGTGTGTGTCACTTTAGTCCCAGCTTGTTGCTAACTGGAAATTACAATTTGCGTACTCTTTCACTGGTAGCAGATGCTTTCTGAAAATCTTTTTTCTGCAAGAATTCTTACTTCAAAAACCTTGTCTTTATCCCTTCTTTACTACTAAAGTTTGATGGTTGAGTTCAGAAAAGTTAATTTTTGAACTTATTTTGAAGAGTCAAGTATTGGAGACTCTTGATGTTTTCAAACCCAGTGTGTTGGCAGTATTTTGGTACCAAGACCAGTCCTGGCAGTACTGAAAAATATCCACAAAATTACAGTAAAACGTGAGTGTAAGTCCTTTGAAGTGCAATCTTGAAACAAAAATGAGAAACTATTCTTCCATGTTTGAAATGTGATGACTTTATTTTCAGAGTGATTTCCAGGAGGGCTTGATCAACGTCCAAGCACCGGGACTAAGCAAGGCTGCCACTGCGATCCAGTTAGACGAGAACATGACAGCCGGCGACATTGTTGCCAAATTCAAACCTCGAGGTTCAAAGTCTGGTGAAAGTGGTAATGTTAGTCGGTAAGTTCCTCAGTCCGAAGCTGAGTCATGCATTAAACCTGAAATTGAGAAAGGAGTGTAATGACACGGTATTGGAGAAGCCACAGACTTGGGGATGTGAAGGGCTTGACTGGTCGTTGGCCTGGAGACTTGACCTGCCCGGTAGACAACAGACCAGCATGGTGTCACATGTCGAGTCAAAAGTGCAGGGTTGCTCACCCACATGGCCACACTGCAGTGCGACATGATGTTAAGCATTCATCTGGAGACGATGATTTTGCTAATCTTAAATGATGCGTCGGAGCCATATACTAACATGATTATAACGTTCTTCCAGGAGCCTCCCATTTGGTTGTATCAACCTAAAGGATGTCTCCTTCGCTGAGGAGAATGCCTATCTTTTTGAGATAGGTGGCAATATAGGTAAGCAGTTTATCCAAACGTGTCCTTCCAGTATTGTTGTTTCTTCATAATCATCAACTTTCTGTCAATATCTTGAGATGTTTTGTGCTGTTGCCTTATCGTTCCGCTAGATTATTCCATTGTTGGATCAAATCATGCGTTGACCTGAATCAAGTTACTTCTTTTGACCTCATTTGTCGTTAAGGATGGACACCTTTACAGCCTAAGGGTGGATACCTTTACAGCTGAGTACTATTTAGACCCAATGATTCTAATCCCTTAAAATAATATATCTCATAAAGCGTCATTTTTGATCCATATTTATTAACTCGTTTCATCGTTTTTCCTTCAGGGGAACGCTGCTTAGACCCAAACTCAAATATGTTGACAATATTCAAGACAAACCCCAACGCAGAGTGGGTCATTCGAAATGTTGAGCAACTACTGTAGCTTGGACAATGAGATGTCAGGAATCTTCTATACCAAGACCGAACAGGGATCATTCAAGCTGACGATTACTCGAACCAATTTGGATCAGCCTGTGAGGATTCCGTAAAAATGTGACTCTGGCGAAACGTGTAGATTAGGGCTTTTATGCAATTGTCAACATTTTATGATACACAGACTACGGTTTGGCTCTCAGTTCAGCAGCTATTGAGAGAGCAGTGTATTTACCACCTTCCTGAGGCTAACCCAATTACTGTCATTGCCAAATTTTCGCGGGTGATTTATTTTCCAGAAAATAACCCAGATTCGTGAAAAAGATGAACAAAATCTTTAAGTGGAATTTTGAAAAAATAGTGAAAAAAGTGATTTTTTTCAGCATTCTTTTTTTGCAGAGGCATGACTTTTTTTTAAACATTTTTTTGCAAATCGTGAAAATACAGAGGCATGAAATTAATTTTTTTTCAGATTTTTTGGCAAATCATGAATTTTTTTGGCAAGTCATCAAAATTAATTGGGTTTTGTTTCTCATCCCTGTTGCCAATATACTTCTGATGATGGGCACCACGTGGCACTTCTTGGTGATAACCAATCATACACATGTTCAGAGAGCCACTAAGGGAATGCGTGAAAATTTGTTGTGAATTTTATTGCATTTAATTTATGGACTAAAAGATTGTAAAAATGTGCTTTCTGTTGCAGTGGACTAACACGACAAGTGAATATGACAAACTTGCCAGCATTTTGCTCTCTGTATCACTGATCTTTGACCCCATGACCTTAGTTTGACCTTGGTGAGTCAAGGTCAAATTGAAACGAGGTCAAGGTTGAGGTCACATGAAAGGTGTATTATACTATGTTGTTTGTTTTAAACCTAAAATTGGTTTCCACCTTACTAAAAGGTAGAATGCGACACAGTATTAAATTTTTGGTGTTGAAATGTATTAATGTGCATCTTGATTCAAATTATTCCAGGATTGTTGTAAATTTCACCTTGGTTATGAAAAGTTTGTAAAAAGGTGAAACGTGTTGAGTGGAGAATGGCTGAAACTTCATGCTGGGCCTTGGAGTTTTACTACATACAACCTTAAAGTATTACGATACCACACTTCCCAACCTTTTTTGCTGGAAGATTCCATGATGGAATTCAAGGGGTTGTAGCTAGGTGTCCATTGGGAGAGCTGTGATTGGAGTAAACCATTTTGTCACATGGGGGTGCAAGGTCACTTTCAAGACAAACACCCAGGCTTTTTGAGTGTATAATGTAATGAAGTGTGCTTTATATTTTGTCTGTAATGTCTACTTTGATGACAGCCTACCATCCCTAATGTAAATGGAATGTCTATTTTCTCAAGTACTAACTTGGTAGAGTTAAAGGAGTCGTGGGATGATGACATCGATTGAATCTTTATTTTCCATTTATGAATATATCTATTTATATTTTAAAGAGAGTATTTATGTATACACGTACTTAACAAGGTATTAGGCCTAATGTGATGGCCTATCAGTGAAGAAGCAGCATCATGTTAATTGCTGTGTCTTCTTGAATGAACCAGCCGATAACCTGCACGTTTGCTGATCGTAAGTTCACGGGTCTTTCTGTTGATGGGTGAGTTTTTAAATCTGCCACAATACGGTGAATAAGCTTGGCTATAGCTCGAAGGGGGGGGGGGTTATGATGAAAGAAAGCCGAGAACAAATGATTTTGTTACATTCCATTTTAAAGGTTACAGTCGTTAATATCAGTTAATGTCAGTTGCTTTGCACCTATGTTGATAGTTAATGATAATCCCATCCATTTTGTAACTGGTGACCATGGTTACCACACAACAATCTGCTTAATGGTGTTGTTTTTTAGATGCCATTTTAAAATGGATAAATTCCCTCCTTATTTGTTACCCTTCTCAGTATTTGCTAAATCAATGATGGCGTGAAAGGCTTATGTGGAGATGAGCCTTTACAGAATGAATTTTCTGTTGCAGCGGACTTGTGTTGCCTGTGTGCACTATATTTTGTAGAAGCTAGTGCCTTTTTTTCTACGAAAATCTGCGTTAAATGGCGTCGTTAAGTGCATCATCACTTCAGTCAATTCTTTGTAGCCTTATTTTCAACTATCACATTCCAAGCATTTCATATTTCAAGTTATTTTGCAATATTGAGTCTTTTGGCTCCCTCAGTCTCAGACGCAAGATACATTACTTTATTAGCATAGCTGTCCATCGAAAATGTTGTTGACAGTATTCACAAAATCGCGCTCTTGTAAAAACCATTGAAAAGCTGGTGCCTGGCTTTATATGTATATCAAGAGATACTGTGTCGACGTGATTAAGCCAGCTGAGGTGTGCCTGTACAAAAAGCATATTATACATGTAATAGGCCTTTATGTAACAGACCCGCCTCAACCAGCTTAATTATGTCAAGACAGTACATGTACAGGACTTTGTTGTAACATCTATGGAAAATATATAAAATCAATGTCATGTAATTAAGTAAATATACAACACTGTATTAAAAACCTAGACTAACAGAAACTGAAGGGAGATTCTTAAAAGACTTTGTGAAATCTGGACTGTTCAGTTCTGAAATAGATAGCAGATTGACTGCAACTTCAGGGAGAAATTAATTTGATATTTGTGCTCAAGAAAAGTTGTTGAAATGACCAATGAAGACCCTGACAAGAAGATTTAAGGGTGATCTAGTGATTTCTATTTGGACACTGTTGAATACGATTTGATCACATATTCCATTTTGGCAAATCGAAACACGAGCAGTGACATCTTTTGACGTCATATTTTCTTTGCCCCATCCAGTGCTGCTCTCTATTTTGTTGATATTTCTGTTTGTTTCATGCAAGTATCAATTCGTTTCTTGTACCCCCCTCCTCAAGGGTAGTTAAGCTATCACCACTAATCTTTGCCGATGCTTGAGTAGTATTTATTTTTCCTTCAGTGAAAATTTGGCGAAGCTGGAAAGAATAAGGATGCTAATGTGTCGATGTCTTGTCGAACATACAGCCTTACGCAGTAAAATTAGATCGGTTATGACGGTGATAACTGATATATTGTTGATGGTGATGTCTTGACGAAAGAAAAAGTAGCATTGGTGAAAAAAGGGTGATGCTTGAGCCTTAAGATGTCGTTATAGGGTGATAAGGTGTCGTACCCTTGAGGAGGGGGGGTACAAGACACGAATTGATACTTGCATCAAGGTTTTTGTTGCAAGATTCACCAATGGTTACAATGTTACGATAATAGGGCTATTAGACAAACACCGTAATGTAATAATGTCAGTGATTGTCAGAAAGCTACAATATGAAATAAAATCAAGTAAAAACGATGTCTTTTTCACTGTTTATTTATAAATTACATGATACAGATTACAATGCTCAATGAAAGGAGACTAGCTGCCAGCCCCGTTACGGACGGACAGTTCTGGCACACGTACTGGTAGAATTTATCATGATTTCTTTCAGTCTTGATCATCATTCATAAAATACTTCTCAATAACCTCATTAGGAGATTTTAATTGCATTTGTTTTTTCATCCCACGGTTCAGTTCTCGTCTAATGCTCTGATATTGATTCGGTTGATCAGTTGTTCCTCTTTTGAGACACGAAGGCTCAAAACTCACAAATATAGACCGTATCCGATATCCGCATGTCATAACAAGTACCATGACAACTAGCAATGCTAACAGTCCAAAGAAGAAAAGCTGCAGTTGGCTCGGAATTTTCTCGAAGAAATTTGTTAAACTTTGCCCGATCGTGGAGGAGAGCATCTCAAAGGGATAAAGGAAACAGTTGGTGATAACCTGAAATAAAAACAAGAACATATTTCAGAGAACAATATCAAACTCTAAGATGGGACTGATACTGACATTTCTTGTGTAGGCACAGAACTAGAATTTGTCCACAAAGAAGTTCAGAATACTCGCAGCCTAATTAATCATTGGAAAGCTTTCTTTCCACATTGGCACTTCTAACCTAACGGTGCAATGTGTGGCTTGGTTCGATTTCCATTCTTTGGAATCCGTTTCTGAAGTTTTCTGAAAATCATAAATTGGATGGTGAAAGTTTTTTACCTTGGACGGGTTTACATCCCATATCGGATCAACGAGCAGCATGCGATGATACTTCTCACACGGGTCGTAGTTCCATGACAGAAGTTGGAGCAGGAAAGATTTCAACGTCTGCAATATTGTCATCTGGTGTGGAAAACATTCTGGTGGCATGCCCTGAAAAAAACGTTTCGAAGAATGATGGCAACTCTCAAGAAATTTTCTATCGTATGAATGCAACTTCTGTGCCTCAGAAGAGACAAAAAGACTATACAATGGATTGTGTCAAGGAAAGATTCTTTTTCTTCTTCTTCCGTAGTAGCTCTTGCAAGGAGGGATCATTCTCCAAGAAGTGTGACAATGGCAACACTTGGGAGCATTTTTGCATGCCACAACGTCTTTGGCCGGACTGGACCTTTCAGAATCATGATTTATATTTCCTCTCACTCACCTTTTGCATAACAGCAGCTCTCTTTGCCACCGCATCTTGGTACATTCGGATAAACTCCCAGGGGATTCCGAGGCTCAGCAGAATCATCAAAATCATCAGACAACTACGTATCCAACGATGAAATATTGACCAATAGACCATCGTTTCTGAATATTCCTGAGTAGGCCCATTTGAGCCAGATGGCACAACACTATTTTCATTACTATCATTCCTTTCATCGTCGAAATAGTTGCGACACGTTACGTAGCAAGAAGACGGGGTATCATCGGAGTCTTCTTCTTTGATATCTTGTTCTGGTACTGGTACATGATTCTTCTTAAAATATCTTCTCCAGAGGATGAAACACAGTACCAACTGAGCAGCTCCGCATGCAAAAAGTACTAGAATACCGCAAATTCCCCCAAATGCGACAAAGTTAATGAAAGAGTAAATGGAATGGACGGCAATTGATTCTATTTTGAATATGACGTTTTCTACTTTTGAACCATATCGATAGATGAAGGAGTTTTTGAAAACTTCAACACATTTTTGTTCCTTCTTGAAAACCAGTTGGACAAACGAGTTGAACATCTTTTGGATGAATGGATGGTTGTAGCGGCAGTCTTTATATTCATGATGATGAAGTCCTGAAATAAGTAAGGTAGAAAAAATTTGTCTTGAGATCGAGAGAAGAGCTCTGCTAGTAATAATGTCTGATTGTGACATTGTCTTTTGTCCCTGGTTGTGACATCATTGAAAATGGCTTCAGTTTGCTTTTAATGACGACACGTCAAATATTTTTTCTGATCATGCTCAGACCATAGCCAAAAATTTGAACAGCTCCCTGCCTGCAGTAACACTTGACAAGGACCTCTAATTATTGTGTTGTCACTTTTTTTGGTTCACCCTGTGATGCATGTAAAGAAAATGAAATTTTAGAAGCTCTTTTGTTCCAAATAAGGAGAGACACGACAACAACACACCTCTATATCTAATCAAGATAATCCCTGATGAACAAGAGAGTGATAAAAGAATAAACAAGCGCCAAATTTCCATCTGATTGGATGAAAAAAAACACTTTGATCGACTTTTTTGTTTCAAAAAGGTATTCCCCAACACGATGAAGGGGAATTCCCATTCCCGGGCTATTTTTAAATTTAGCTTGACGGCGTGAATTAAATGTTTGATTTAATTGGATATAATTATTAAAAAATCAACCAGATACTATTTGTAGCTATCAAATAATAAAATTAAGATCTTTATTGCTCATATCTTGTTATGATATAAGTTAACTCAATATATATACTACGGAATATATTCTCTTTCAGGATTTTTTGGCAGCAAATTCTAATTTTTATCGGGGTCAAACACTTGACAGAGTCAAAGGTCAATCACGTGCAAATGTTTACTTTTCGCACAAGGAGGATACCGCGGTGACGTCACGGCTTTTCCAAGATGGCGCTGCATATTGTAAACAAACTCGATCCACGGCCAAGGGAAAATCAAGTCATCAAAAAAGTTAGATTTTTCGCATCAAGTCAGAGTTATTAGTACTTTTCTGCTATGAAATAAGTCTTCAGACAATAAGCTATCATTTGAATAATGAAAAGTGCTGTTTTGATGGGGAAAAATAGGGTTTTTTAAACCAAATAGCCGGCACCGATCTTCCAAAATTAGCGATGGTTTCAAAACAGTCTCCCAGATATAGGGCAATCTCTTCATTATCATAATGGGATTTGGAGGCATGTTTACAGATTTTACAAGTTCGAGACCTGTAATACCTAAAACTCGCATAGATCCCCATAGATCCCCTCTATTTGTCGAGTTAGCGCCCCTGTAAGATCATGCATTTTCGGACACTAGAACGAAATCTTCCTGCGGATATCGCGGTTTCGGTGATGATTTAAGGAGAAATTGACTGTTCTTAGAGTTGTATGGGACAGAAATGAGTTCATACTTCATGAATACATGAATATATTATGATATGGGCGGGCTTCTAAGTCAAAACAATAACAAACTCAACTGCATCTCTACTGTATATTGCGTAGTGCATTGCCTAGTGTATTTCGTAGTGTATTTTAGCGGAGACATTATTTCCGCACTTCAGCCACGCCAAACGTCTTTTTTATTCGTGGAAGTTAATCTGCTCTGTAAATTTTATTTTACACAGGAAGAATCCATACTAGGTATTGCAATATTTCATGTCTATTGGTGTTTTTGTGTACAGGAGCGCACCAGACAGTGAGACGTGGAGATGTGTTCAGCGCTGGTGCTGTCAGTAGACTGAATCTGATTGGCCATAGCGATCACTAATATGGGTCGGGATCACGTGATGTGACGTCACCGCGGTATCCTCCTTGCTTTTCGCAATTAGCACCATTTCACTGACATGTAACCTTATTTTTTGACCTAACACTCGGTCTGTCAATTCTTCCTGGTTCATGGCATATATAGAAATGTCGTGGAATGAAAATAGTGATAATAAATAAAGAGAGAAAGTCGTGAACGGTGAAGTACGTGTGGATCGGATCTCGACTGTACTCCGTGTCCCTGGCCTGGACAAGTCGGAAGTCCCTTACTCAAGTTACTGTACTCAGTCATAGGCCTACCCACATTTCAGATGACATTATAAGTGACAGGCAGCAAAAATGATGTCTACCAAACTTCACAACTGCCTGGCAGAGATGTTGGTTGCAGTTGGCATGGATATGGACTCGGGACTCCATCCTTCGAATGAGCCAGCAGTAAGTTTAGCCTGCTTTCTCATTAGTTCATTTTTATCATAGTTCATTACAATACATAAACAATTCCAATTCCTGCTCGGGAGACTTTTAAGGTCCTTGCCATTCATTACTTTCTGAAACTTGCCTTCCAGGATCCAGATGACCTGAGCATCCATGGAATATACCATGAAAGGTTCGACCCACAGGTTATCGCAGCCATCACCAAGACCACGGCCACATTTCCCCAAGCGCAGATGCAGACAGACTGGCGTTACCCTCCTCCAGAGATGAACCCAAACCGCAGAAAGGGACATGGGCGCAACGAAAACAGCTTGATGATGAGGAAGAGAATGTCAAGAAAATTTTCGACTATTCCAACGGATCATTTAGCCATCCGTCGCCAGAGTCGTAGGATATCGTCCAAACCAACTCCAAGTGCTGAAGTCATCATTTCACCAGATATTGTGAATTCGTTGCCAACTTTGTGTTTCCCAGGTAATGGTTGAAGTAGGAATATTTCAGAAGTCAATAGGTTATTAAAGGCCTACGCAATCTGTTAAAAATTTGAAATCTGTTTTTGATTTACCAAATTCTTGACCTTTTCTCTTGTTTATTGCAGAAGGAGCATATGTTTCTTCCATTAAGAGTCCAGAACAAGTACAATACCAAGTCCTGACCGATATCACTGGAAATCGCACATATGCTACATGTCTTACTCTATACAGGCCCTTCATTGCAAAAAAGGTAACATTTGGTTCATGAATGGCTTTGTTTTAGCTGGTTGTGGACAACACACTCTGCTCAAGCTGAGGTTGGTCTTGTTGTGAAGAGGAGCCCTGTTGCTGGGTCATCCTAACTGATGTGTCTCACTCGCATCATACCTGTGTCTTAATCTGATCTAATTGCTATTTCAGTCTCGAAGTGGGGCAACATTTAACCTTCAGCATGAAGACGCCGGTGTTACTCAGGAGAGCGATGAGGTCAAGTGCTATGTTCCCGTCTGTTTGATTCTTATATCAAAGTATCCGTATCTCACAGTCTTGAAGGACTGTCTGTCAACGTAAGTCAGAAACACCAATTAGATTGGGATAGGCTGCTCCTTGGAGCATCATAGGTCTCAGGAAGACTAAGAAAGTGCATCCAATTTATGGGAGATATTTTGTTTGTTTTCAAAGGCAGCCACTGTTGCTCAATACACTGGTGAGATCTAGTGCTCTATAGACATTTAAGCCAAAAAACCTTTGGTTGGGTGAACTAAGTTGCCATGGAGATGATTTTGAATGTCTTATCGAGCCCAATAGATGTGAATACTTTTCAGCATTGTGAGGTTGGTAGTATTGTGACAATGTTATTATCTGATTTTCAGAATTGTGCCACGTATCGGGTACAACCCTGAAGACTTGTCCTCGTACCTGAAGGAGTTGGCAATCAGAGTGACCATGACGCCAGTGCCACCTGCTGGACGATTAGGACTGGTGAGTGTTTGAGTCAAACCCTGCGTGGCCAGGGTATCAAGTGCTTTAGGTAATGAAAATAAAGACTGAGGAACAACAGCTAAAAGAAGAATTGCCGATGCTAGACCATTCATTGGTTGACCTAGGAATCTTCAGTATCGAGAGTTTTTCCTCTTTTCAGACATTCGATTTATTTGGTGCTAAGATCCTGCTCCACCCAAGTGACTACCCAGACAAACCAGTCGTGGACATTCCGCTAAGCTGCGTCTTTTTCTGTTTTTCTCTCGACACCATCCTGAGGATCTTGTCTTGCCTCCTGACGATGCAGCGAATTGTCTTCATGTCCAGTAACTATGCACTTTTGACGGTCATATCAGAGGTGAGCTCATTGACTATTGTCTATTTCAATTCTTTTGATGAGTGTCTTCACCTCGGCGCTTTACCGTTGCAATTTCACTTAGGAATCACTTATAAGCAAGATGTTAAGCTTGTTATGTTTTCAGTTTCAGCCCCCTAGTGGCCAAGTTAAGAATCACATCACGTGCTGACCACTTTAGGGACAAGAACTGTCCAACTCAACTCATAATTTTCAGATCACGAACCAATTGAGTTCCTAATACTGCGTTACTTTTTTTCAGAGTTTTCTCTCCTTCATCTTGCCGTTCCATTGGAGATTCACCTATGTTCCCGTCCTCCCTGATCGTCTGCTCGAATTGATTGATGCACCAGGAACGTACATCCTTGGATGCCACTCCTCACACAGAGACGAAATTGAACAGGTTGGTCTCAAATATGTTTTCCTTCAACCAAGTTGCTTAGGACTTTGACGGCTTGAGCAAATCTCTCAACTGACATTGTCTGCTTACATTTAGGTGTCACCTAAACTTTTCCCCTTGGTGTCTATGCCAGGGTTAGCAATGTTGCCATAGTGAGAAACAGGAGAAGCTTGTGTAGACGCCACCTCTGGCCAAAGATGGAATCGCATGTCTTTTGTAGGTTGAAGGTCTTGTGACGGTCGACATTGACAATGGCACTGTCCACATTTGCGAAACAATCGAATGCAGCATTCCAGACATACCCGTTGAGCCAGCGACCAAGTTTAGGGAAGTTTGCAAGAGAGCTCGACTACATTATGAACTGGAAGAAGTTAGAAGGTATGCTGGTTAGAGGGGAAAGATGAGTAGACACCAACCTCTAAATTGGTTTGTCCTTCACATAAAGTGTAAGATCGAAGTTCCTTGTACCTAGTGCCAATGCCAGGGGCAAGCAAAGGTACCGTCAAAATGGACAGTGGGCTGTGGTGGACTCCTACTCTCCAGCTGCGATGGAGCTTCAAGACTGATTAATCTCTCAGACATCGGGGCATGCAACAAAAGAGTAAAGGCAGAAAGACAGACACCCATGTTCCTAATTTACCTTGACCATCTCAATTGTTGTCTCCAGCCCATCACCTCAATCGGCGGAAGAAGCAATGGCTGCCAGGCAGAAACATACGCAGCAATTCCATCGCGACATCTTAGCCGCGTCCCTGGAGCTGATGGTGAACTTATTCAGGGAGGTGACGTTCAACTTGAATGTGGAGCGATCTTATTTCAATATGGAGGGGTTCCTTCAATCACAGGCGGAAGAGGATAGGCAGTTTTACCAAGACGTGAGTCCTTCGACCGAGGGCAAATGTGGGGAGTGGGGTATTTTACAAAGCTGGTGTGTTTTGGGAAGTGTTGCCTCATCAAAAGTGTAGTTCCGGGTGGTCGCAGGGTTGGGTTGGGGTGGATTGGGATAAGGACAGGACATGATGGGTGGGTTGGGATGGATTGGGGTTACGACAGGACATGATGGGTAGAGTTAGGTGAGATTGGGGTAGGTTCAGCCAGAGGTTGCACATTCTGGTGGTTGTTCCTTATAAAAGATCACCCAACAAGGATGATACACAAAGTGATGTATCAACTGAAAGCAACTCGGCACATCTGTAAAAGTTTTTTCTCTATCAGGTTGTCAAGACGGACATGTTCAACCGATTCCTCCGAGAACGACTCGGCCAGAAGAGAGACTACTGGACAGCGTTGGAGGACAGGACAAAGTCGGTGCTGCGGCCGTCCATCGGGATGATCACAGACAAGGGAGAAAAGTAAGTTACAAAATGAATAATAGATGTTGTGAGTTGGTCTTTGGTGCATAGTTTATTGTTTCTCCATTTTACTTTCACTTCTTTGAGTAAGCACCAATCTTATTAGTACTTTTCGATAACTCAACTTTTCATTTTCACTCAAGCAAAACTTTACTACTGGAACTGACTTATGTTTTAAGATTATTGCAAGTTATTGCTAGATATCATTCTATCCTTTCAATTATTTATAGAGACTTTGTAGATTTGTTAATAGGAAATGAATCCCAGTCATTTCTTACTTTCTTGAATTTTCATCTCGTCTTTGAACAGTCGTTCTAGCATGAGGAGAAGCAGAAGGTTTGGAAGGTAGACGGAAAAACACCATTTTCATTCGAGAGTTTCCCCTCTAAATTATCCATCAGATTGTTTGATAAATTCTTAATAGATCATTATTCCAAATTCCTATAAGCTCTTCCTCGTGGTGATCCAGTAGCTTACAACCATTACGGTAGTCTCCGGGATGGGGGGGCAAACCGTCTAGCCTTCAGCTTCCAAAATGGTAGCTTTCTCAGATCTAATAAGGAGAGGGGACTAACCAATGAAGTCAGAAACGTGAATAGTTAAGTCATATGGCTATCATTGCGTTAGTAGATTTGACTTTCTAATGGGTGAACATTGTTCGTGACCAACTTTTTGACAAAAAACGATTTAAGAGTCTTCCAATGTACAGGTTGGGCAAAGTTAATTTTTTTGCTGATATACCAATTTTCAGTGATATGATTTCTCCAAGGCGCGGACACAAGTAAAGGACAACACGGATAAGTTACGGTACATGATTCACTTATCAAGCACGTCGCTTTTTAATCACTAAACTAATCGATGCCTCGTCAATTTTTACCAATTTTCTAAAAATTACGTTTTTGCTGTGGTGACAATTTTCAGTAGCGTGGTTGATTCTCCTCGAGTCAGTCGGAGACAGAAACACAGTAGTGTGATGGATCAGTTACGGTAGCCAGTTTGCTAACCTCACTTTTGCTAAGCTTGTCAATCCATGCCTGGCTGATGTAAATTTCATGCCTTTGAATAATGCAGCTGCTTTTGAAGGAACTGATACTGAGAATTGAGGTATTGGTTGTCTCTCCAAATGCTCCGAGGATTGAGCTAAAATTTGTGACCACCCAGGAGTGGTACTCAAGGTTTTGGGCAAAATGACAATTCCACCTGAGCTGTTTTTGGTGAGACAACCAATTCTGACAGAGGTATTGATTTCTATTCTAAAACACTTCAGACTTTATATATTCGAGGTAATTTCATGGGTGGATTCTCTCTTAGATTATCTGTTAATCCTTTTGCTCCTGCAGATCGCATCCTAATCCTTGTAAATAAAGTAATTCCCAATGTAAGAAGTTTACCCCTATAGCCCTACAGTCTACTGTGCACTTGATAAATAAAGAATGCAATCGGGAAGGTCCAAACCTTGAAAAAGAGTCATTTCAAGTTACCTTCTGCTATCAATACGAACATCTCTTTTGAGAAGTTTCGTTAATCCTACAGCTTGAATAGCAGCAGTCAGCCTTTAGTTCGGAGTTTAATCACAAATTGCAGCATTACTCAGGATTGTCTTTGATAGAATTTGAATGGCGAGCCAGTGCTTGAATATTCAACCGAACAATTCGATTTTGATTTTTCAGTGTTCGACCAGCAGTGTCGTTATCAGCCAGACGACAGTCGACGTCATATTCTCTGCTGATTGCTTCAAATGAAGTCGATATCGAGGTTATGGTCTTACCGCGGTACATCCAGGAGGGTCCTGGTGCAAAACATTTCCTCGAGCGATGCATCATGGAATTTACAAGAAAAATTGACGTAAGTTTGGGCTCAAATCGATCCTGTCCTTGCCAGCATGTTCAAAGCATATTAAGGTCAACCCAGGCCTCCTAATTCAGCCTTCTAGTTATCTTCATGAATGTTGCTAACAGAATCCAACAATTTACCTCATTTCAGTCATCAAAATCTGCTAGTCTTCGTGCGTCCTGCCTCTACCTACGCGGAATGGTCAACCTCGCCCTGGGACACCTCATCGAGAGCCTTGAGGACTTTCATAGCCTCGGTGCTCAGGACACAAGGCTTTATCCATCAGCGTAAGTTCCATGACAGACAGGGTTTCTTTCCAGACAAATGTGCAATTGACCCAAAAATTTAACACCGTCATAACGCAAACTTGTTACAATTGTCAATGATGATATACCATTTCGGACTGAAGTGGAAAAGCTCACAGTGTGGTTAAAAGTTCACAGCATAAGTGATCTATTCGTCTTTAAATTTAAAACTTGTATTCTGTGTTTCCTAGTGTATTCGATGAAACACTGGCCATGTTAAACCACACCAACCAATCCGAACAGCTGACGGAATCGTCCATCTACAAGACGTACATGTTGAATAAGGTGTCCAATAACCTGGTCCCCCTGGAAGAAGAACAAGACATCCAGATTGAAGTAAACGTCGTACCTGAGGAAGACGTCAGTGAGTACATATTAAACGCTTTCAGATTCTTCTTCTTCTGCATTCAGAATATTTCAGATGCACACTAGACAGTCATTCTGTTTTCGGTAACAAAGTCAACTGTCCTAGAGAGATCCACGACAGAGTCCTAGAGCTTTGTGGTCAGGCTGGTTTCCCTCTCTATTCTTATAAGTCGTCTTCGAATATCCTGCGTACCATTCACACAAAAGTACTCCCCGCTCTGACTTGTGCATTTTGTTCAAATTTTGCCATCCATTTCAGCTTTCTATGCCTTTGAAGAGAAAATACAGCTGGCAGAGATTGCAGGAGACCGCGACACGATCTTCAGGCTCTTTAATGCTCTCACTGTTGGCAAGACGTTGCAGAGTGAGTCTTTCTTGATTCTAGTTTGGCTTGATTGAGGAGCTTTAAGCCAATGGAGACTGAGTCCACCGTGGAGTTGGGGTTGAGCCTGGAGAGATCCCAAGTTAGGGTTTCTGGGTGAATGGTACAACCTTCTTGGTTATTCTTGAGCACCTCTGCCAGAGCAGGCTAAAGATCAACCAATGTTGAAGTAATTTGGCCTGATTTGCCTTATTGATAGGAACACCACTGATTGTAACCACCAATGTCATCTCTGGCATTCTTTTTTGTCCCCATTATATTTAGATGTAAAAACGTACCCGAATTTCTCTGTTTCAGGTGGCCAGCAGGAGTTTCTCGTTGACAAGGACACATTTCAGATTTTCTACGAGTGTTGGAAGGAGAATGAAGATCAGTGTCTGAGTTTGAATACTCCCGATGACATGCTCGATGCTAATGAAGGTGTCATGAAGGTCTCGTCACTCATCAAGACTGATAAAGGCAGCGGAAGGATGATGCTCACATCGAAAAGGTATTTGAATGATTGATGATTTGCACTTGCCTTGCATCGGGTGAGGTGAAAGTTTGTATCAGTATTCAACAAGATGGTGGTCAACCAACCAGCTGCATTGGAAAAAGCTTATCAGCAGTCGTTGAACATGCCATCAACCTGTCATTAACGAGGCAAATGGTTGCCTTTATGACAAGTCTTCACTGCAGGACAGGTTATCATGGAACATTTAGAGTGCATTGGATATACCAGTAATCCCAAATGAAACTTGTAAGCTAACTTGATGCCTCCTTGAGACTTACAAATTGATTCACAGGGAAACTTATTACACTTCAGGCTGTTCTACATCCAGCAGGGTTCTGATAATTACGTTGAGGTGATACGACTACGAGATGTCGAGAACCTCGAGAAGATTCAGGTCAATGCGTTCCTCATCAGTGTCGACGCTATCAAGATTCATAACAAAGGTGAGGGCGTCTTTAGGTAAAGGGTAAGGCGGTACATTGGTTATTGGGAACTCTTTCCATATCAGGATAGATGCCATAGAGATTCAGAGTGAAGTCGACTGCAAAGTATGTTCAGGTAACTGACCCAGTTAAAGGTACTCATTACTTGCACTGCCCCTAACTGACTTGATTGACCAAGGACATTCATTCAATCAACCTTTGGTTTTCAGACAAGAAAAAGGCGCCGTTCATGGCTTGTCTGAAGGAGGAACGTAACCAGTGGTACCTGCTCATTGAGGAGATGCGGAGTGGGCTCGTCATCGCAGACGAGCTCAAGGACCCCGGCATCATACAGCAGGCTGCTCTCAATGTTCTACTGCTGGATGCAGTCATCAGAAGGTAATCTTGACGGAGCTTGTTCAACCAGATTGACAGTCAACGGAGCTCTTTTCCTGATGTGGCTTTGAAATACCTTGTTTCTTTTATGTCTAAAGTCGGAACGTTGATAGTTCAATTTTGTTTATTTACCAGCCAGAAGTGAACCTGCGTCAAATCCCAGTGACTTATCTTCAATCAAAAGACCCCCCCCACATCACTAGGAAGTCTAACTTCTGTCTTCTTGTTTCAGTGGGAATGAACCTGTCGCCAGTCATCACCAGAACTTGGAGAAGGCGGCCGATGGTCTTTGTCACTTCACCAAACAGATAAAAGATGGTGGGATTGTGCTGCCGGATCCTGTCACGAAGGAAATACTGCAGCATCGTCTGAATCCGAACATCAGGGAGACTGAAAAGAGTGGTGTGGAGGTGTTACTCTATACTCCAGGATGTGAGTTCAGTTGCCCAAACTTATTATAGATATGCTGGTGGTCTCTATTACTTGGGGAAATGCAATGAGTTTTGTTTGGCAGAGACTGATCACTCTTGTTGTATGCCCAAAATCTTTAAATTCTATGATAACTATTTGGTCATCTCATGTGATCCTTTTCTTGCAGACAACGCCTCAGAGCGCGGACCGAAGCTATGGTGCGGGATGAGCAATGGGAAAGTCAAGGTGTACGATGCCAGTACTTGGCTACTGGAGTCGGAGATACCACTGGCAAATCACATGGTGGTAAGTGTTTACAAGTTTTGAGAAAGATGCTGATCTGTCCCGTAGAGAACGCACAACTTATGGTGTTCTTAGACATCAGGTTTACAGCAGCAGTCGCTCATTTCACCCACTCCCTTGTACAACTTGACATTCTTATGTTGTCTGTGCCATCACATCCTTGTTTTGTTGTGATCTTGGTACACACCAAACAAAAATTTGGACCTTTGTATGGAAACAACGCCACAAGTCCACTGGGCAACAGCTGTTAGATACGCAGCGTAATGGGCCATTGTCGCCACTATACAGATTGGTTATTCTTTCAGGTGAGCCTCCTCAACGTTGACGACAGTAGCGTGTGGGCGGGGTCACTTGATGGTGTCATCTATGTGATTGACATGACGTCCAAGGTCTGCAACCAGCAGCTGAAGGAACACTATCACATGATCTCTTACATCACGTCTAGTCAAGACAAAACGTAAATTTCCGGTAACCTTAACTCTGGTCTTTACAAGTCAGGCAAGAATCCTGTGGCAAGTTGTCCCCAAAACATGCCTTTTTGCCTGGACACGCAACGATTGGACGACTGCCTAATACGGGTGGAAGGAAACCCATTTTTATGTCTTGTTAAGGACAATGTTATCAAAGCAAAGTATGTATAATTTGCCCGAGGTCTCAAGCAATAGGTCTTGGCCTGATATTGAACCCTTGATGTTCAGATTTGAGTCTGACATCTTAACAACCAGATCCCACCAGCCCTCTCCCTCACTATGAAGTTGTTTTAGACCTGTCAGTATTTACTGTTTCATTGTTTCAGCCTGGTCTATTCTGCGAGCGTGAATGGTCTCATCATCATCTGGAACGCAGAGCAGTTGTTAAAGTTACGTCAGATAGAGCTGGCTGACGTCTACTCACTCAGGAACATCAGTATCATTGATGACAGTATCTGGTGTGGTAGGTATCTCCATCCTATCCCGTCTTCCTTTTGATGGGTGTTCTGTGCCCTGAGACATGAAATGCTGTCCTATCAGTTGAGAACCAAGCAGAGTTACCCAGCACAGTGGCCTTCCCAATGAAGACCCATTCCATGATGTCAAAGAGTGGACAACCCAGGTCAGAAGTAGCCACCCAGGTCAAATCTCCTTGGGGACCAAACATGGCAGGTCGCATGGCGTCAGCTTAAAAAGATGAGTTTAACATTGGACTTATCGTTGATAAAGAAGAACATCTCTTCTTATTTTTCCCACACATTTTGTCCGAATGTTTGATCTCCAAATGATCGTGGAGGAACTGGTACTTCAGGGTTAAGGTATCGTTGTTTTTCAGGTGTGAAAGATGAAATCCGCATCATCTCTCAGGCTGGTGATCTTCTCGGGAAAGTCAGATACACTGGTGCAGACAACCGAGTCGTTGAGTTGGATTGTTTTCTAGTCACAGACAACGGACAGGTAAGATTATTGTCCATCTTAACCCTTTATGACTGTCTTGAGCACTTTGGTTACCCGTCTGCTTTATTCAGTCGAACACACAGCTCTAATTCAGCAGACGTTATAGTGTTTACATACAACTACAAGCCCACTTGGCTTACTCAACTGAAATATGACACACATGTACAGAGCATATGGTATGATAGAATTAGTTTGGTCACTCAAGATTCCTCAGTCCTTGAACTTAGTTGAATTAGTGCTGCCGTTGTAGTCAGTGTCTTAAAACTTTGCCGTTCCAGGTATGGACCGGATGCAGTCGGAAGAAACAGATGGTGGTTTGGGATGCGACGACGTTTGAAATTATCAAAGTGTTCGAGGTGGACTGCCGAGGCTTCAGCAAGATGGTTCTTGTAGGTGACAAAGTATGTAGTTCCTGAGTTGTGGTGCCTACGGTAGAGGTACACACTGAAGTAGAAAGATATCGGTTTCTTCGTGTGCTCAGACTAAGTTGGCTGTCTCTTTCTTTTCAGATCTGGGCAGGATCGAAGGCAGGCATTCTGTACATCTTCGATTATCATCAGCTAGATTTGGAAAGGAAGCTGAAGGCACACGACGATGCTATTCGCTCCCTGTGCTCGGCCATGAGCCAATACGTGGTCAGTGGTGCTGGTGGGTCGGATGGAAAGATTGCAATATGGCGGACATCGGCGATGGAATCTGCAACAGCGTCTCTTGAATTGGAGCCGTAAATTTGTGAAGAATTTGGAATACATCGGGACATGTCTGTTTGTGTACATGTGTGTGTAGTGCCTTGCGAACCAGTACTTTTATCGCTGCAACTCTGAAATCGTGGTCATTACCGTCGAAAATGGATTGGTGGTGATGTTGTCATAATTCCAAAACGGTGCTTATGTCAATAATCTTGTCATTCGGCCAAATACTTGATGCATATCTGTATTCTTGTTACAATATTATTCCAATATTCCAATGTTCAAGAATAAATTGGCAATCATGAATGTGTTAGCTTATCATAAGGATTTGTCTTTGCTTATTTTTACGATGCGGTGACACCCTGTGTCTTCAAGGATTGAGACTTTCCTTTAGGACATACCTGACATCAAGCATTACTCTGGATGTGACAAGACAAGACATACATTGGTTTCTTTTGTAACCTGGATGTGACTTCACCGAAGGACACACATAATGTTCTCATCAGTCTGGTTGTGATTTTGTCTTGGATATAGATTGGTTGGTTGTGACACGACGGGAGACTGTCTTCTCGATTTCTGGTTAAGATTTTTTACAACTGTGAGAAACTCCAGCTGCAATATCAATAAAGTAATGTCTACTGCTAATTGGCCCCCAGGATAAGCAACTGATAGTGAGTGGATGAGTGATAACCGAAAAACAAGACGAAAATTTATTCAGCACTCTTTACGTGCCCACTTCTCACTGTTTTTCTGGAATAGTGCTGACGCAAATGTGTATTTAATAATGTTTACCAGTCCCCGATATGTCCTTCCAATATTTATTTATCAATAATGTTTATAAATAAATGCTGAAAAGGACAAAAAGGGACACGCCCACTTTAAAAACCAACAGCGTCCCTAATATAAGAGGATTTTAAGTGTACGGTGAATACACTACAGCAATGTACTCTTCAAATTTCGACCTGCCTGGAGGTGAGGTTGTAGACGAGGGCAAGATGGCGCAGACCAAGGAAGCTCAGATTTTATGTATGAAGAGATATTTGGAGACAGAGGGCATAAATCCTGAAACTGTAAGCGTCCCTATGGATTGCAATGAATAAGTAATATATGGCCCTTCAGTTGAGGCAATTTTAAGCGGCAAAAATTGCGCAGAACGATTTATTGGCGCAGTTTCTCTTTCATTCATTTGTAACTTCTTCATCAAAATGAAAATGCATGCAAAATTGCAATGCATGCAACTTGTTGCTTCAGTACATGCATAAATGCACTGCAACGTGTATTGTAAATAATATGGGGAAGGCTCAGGCCTTGATAGGGAGCTCTTCGTTAATAGGGCTAGTGAGCGAGAAGAATCAGTGCCAAAACAAAATCAAATGCGCACACTCGGAACACGTCCAAAGCCTAGGCCGGCTAAGCCTACTTTCACTTTGGACAATGGCCAATGCCCAGAGACACGGCGATCCTTTGCTCAATGAGAAACTGGTCAGTGCAAAAACAAACATCTTCGAATTCGTCTATTGAAAGTAAAAAGATGAAGTCGATATCATGATTGGACGCCACGGAGATGGACATCTTCGCACATCCCCTGCGTGTTGTATCCACCTCCCTCACCCTCGGCCTCATCATTTATACGACACTGTTTTTTGCAGCTCCTGAAAGTCTTCAAAAGTCTCAGCAAGATTCAACTGACAGTAGAACTGTTACAGGTAGGTAAACATTACTCAATGGGCACACAAACTAGTGATTTTCCCTAATGCTGCATTGTTGTAGTGATAGCTTATCCCACCTTGGAAGAGGAATACCCTCTGGGGAAAATCACCTCCAAGTGCAGAGTGAACGCTGAAAAAGAAGGAGAGTAGTGATATATTGCTATGCAATGTTTTGAAAGAAAATTGTTTCAACGGTCCAATTCAATGTGCTCTTTCACTTTCAGTATGAAACCTCCATAAGACCGTTAGCTCATCTGCACATCCTTTTGCTTTGTTTCCATGGGTTGAATGCAGTAATCATTACCATAAGTATCCTTCATTTCATTGTAGTCGACTGGTATTGGCAAACTTGTCAATGGCTTCAGAAAACAAGAAGGAAAAGTTGGCGAGAGGGCCAAAGCCCTGGTCGCCTATTGGAAGACCTTGGTGTCGACGACGGTTACCGAGGAGAAAAAGGCCAAAGCTGAGGCTGATAAGCAGGCAGCAGAACGAGAAGCAACTAGAAAAACTGATATGGACATCGTTGATTTGGTCAATGAAAATGCCCGCATGGCCAAACTTAAGCAAGAGCTGCAAATTCTTAAAGATAAATTGAAAAATTCACGTCATCATGAAATATCAGAATCGTCATCATCAGATGATGACGAAGTGACAAGTACCACTCAACATGTTTCTGTGCCAACTTCTAAGAAAAAGCGAAAAACTAAGACAAAGAGTATTTCAAAAGCGAAATCACGTGATTATGACGATAGTCCGCCGAGAAATCACAACGATATTCTCAAGGGTTTGAAAGATGACGATTCGGACGCGGAAGCTGATGAAAAGGAGATCGCGCATCAACGCCGAGTGGCTGAATGGGAAGCTAAGCAGCGGGCGGAGATCGCTAAACTCAAGGCAGAGAAGCGCCGCATCGAGGAACTAAGGGAACAGCGCCGAATAGCACGTGAGAAAAAGATCAGTAAGTTGTATGAAAATGAGCCGATGTTATTCTCACCGGATTCTGCTATGACTGTATTAGTCAAGCCAAAACCAAAACCGAAGCCTATTCCTGATAATGTGCAAAAAACTAAACGTGAAATATCAGTTTCGCCAAATCCGAACTCTAGAGAGAGGACACGTGATTCTAGTGTACTTAAAAATAAACGTGAATTGTCTGTTTCGCCAAATCCGAACTCTCGGACCCATGATTCTAGTCTTCTCAAAACTAAACGTGAAATGTCTGTTTCGCCAAATCCCACCTCTAGAGAAAGGACGCATGATTCTAAGCATGATGGTCAGCATGAACATAAGCATGGTCATGGACATCGGTCACATGATGGGCGTAAAAGTCATCGGTCAAATGAGTCGACCGAGCGTAAAAAAGACAGGTCACATGACGGGAGAGAAAGATCACGTGATGAGTCGAAACATCATCACCATAAGAGTCATAAGTCACGTGATTCCGAAAATGAACGTAAAAACGATTCTAAAAGTCGTGAGCATAAAAGTGATAAGTCACGTGCGTTTAGAAATCACGGACATGACAGTGATAGGTCCACTGACTCTCTGACACGTGAACACCATGATACAAAATCACGTGAACAAAAACATGAGCACAAAAGTGATCAACAACATATGGAAAAGACACGAAATTCACAGCCTGTATCCGAACACAAACTTAATGAATCTAAAACACGAGATGAAAAACGACATGTTTCTAAAAATCACGAAAAAAAGCACAATCACGAGTCGCACAAATCTTCATCACAAAAACGATCTGCTGAAGTGTCCGATTTTGATATGCCCAATAAGAAAGTGAAAGTGGAAAACTCACTCAATGATGACAAGTATTCATATAGCCCGCTAGCTAGTACAAGCCTGGCTAATTCTGATGCTGAGTTAGACTTCAGTGGTGCAGGTATTGAGGAAGAATGGGTCGGTTCCGATCAGGAGCAAAAGGGGTTAAGTTTTGAAGACTTTTTAAGCTATGATGCAAGAGCGAAGATGAAATCAGGGAAGTCGAAATCATCATCGAGTTCAAAGGCTAAACATAAATCACATAAGTCTCATGGTAACCATGGTAACCATGATAAACACAGTCACGGACATCGGGATAAACCGAAGTCTGAGAAAACGTCCAAACACGACCGACACGCGAGCCATAATAGAGGAAAAGATTCGGAGAAATCAACAACGACAATTACAAGTTCAGACGGGAATCGTTCGCAAGATGGAGAGTCGCCTGATGGGAAAAAGTTCAAGCCCCGCCGGTCCACGTTGACCTTGTCGCCGCTGGATATTCCTCAGCCAAGCATGAAGGTGAGTCAGGTTTCTTCAAACAATCTCTAATATGGTGAAAGCTTTATTTCTCCCTTTCCTCTGTATGCGACCAGCACCTGCTGTTGCGAGCAGGTCACGTATATGAAACTCCTTTACTAATCAATCTCTTCAATGTTCCTTACAGCTATCGCTATCGCAGCGAGACATTCTGTCCTCTGTCTCTGCCCTACCGCCGACGCAGCCAGATTATAAGCCGCTACATTTCCCAGATATGGATGGACAGTCAAGGCATGCGAATAGTAAGTAAATGTATTGAGTCGTATGGGGCGTCGTGGTGTGGAATGCCTCTGCAGAGCAAGTGTGGTTCATCGGTGGATCGGTGACCAGGAGAGGTATAACAGCAATCGCGCTGCTACTTTCATACTGGCGGTTGTTGTAAAGCACGTTGAGACAGATCAAAATTGGTGAAGTTTCATCAAGACTGTGGCTTGAATTCCACCGAGGCAATAGAGACAAATTCCTTGGTTCCCTTTCCGTTTGCCATTTCATCCAGCCCCGAGTAAATGTCTTTTTCTACTTCAGAACACGAGGTTGAGGGTGACTTCCTCAGTAATAAAAAGAAGAGCAGGACACAGGTCTACTCCGGCAGAAAGACTACTACATATCTAACAGGTAGGTGTGAAGTATCCTCGTTCGTATTTAGTTTCAAAAGTTACCGTAAATAGATGACTTCTGCCGTGCCAACACATGCAAGTATGACGGCTTTTTTTTCGCAATGCAATTTGCAACAATATATCGCACTGTATTCCTCCACGTCTCTATTTGCTGATGATTTTGTGTTTTGTCTTTCAGAGGTACCACGTCTTTATGATGCTTGTATGATGGTCCTGATGAACCATCTTGAAAGTAAGTAAAACTTAATGAGTCGTAAAATCTGTTCCTTTTAATTGCGTATTGTTGTCTTTGATCAAAATGATTCAATATCCTCTCCTAATCCTTGGCCGACGCATCTTCCAAGTCACATCTCATGCAATCACGTCTGCTCTACTTCTTTCAGACCTGGAATGCATCGGAGGAGTGCCATATGACATCATCAAACCAGTGTTGGAGAAATGTACGCCGAGCCAACTGTACACTCTGGAGGATTATAATCCGGTAAGTTATCCCGTGGCGGTTGAAAAGATTCAGACACTGTGTCTAACTTCATCTTTAAGTGATTATCATCATGTGGAGCCAAAGAAATTCATCTTTGTTATCAGCGACAGAATGTCACGATACGACTTCTATTTCATAGGTGCAAAATTGTACATTTTCAGCACCTGGTGGAAGACAGCGATGAACTCTGGCAGACGCACTGCAAGAAGGACTTCAGGAAGTACAGCCCGGAAGAGATGGAGAGTTGGCGGGAATTATACCTGGTAATCATGTTGCTATTCTTGAGAATTTAAAAGCTCTGTTAGCCTCCATACTTCCCTAATGGCATGAGTTCAACCAATTTTCATCAAGCTTCGATTCAGACACATTCTTTAAGTGTGTTATGCACATTTGTATGCCAGTATCACTGATTTGTTTGGGAGAATTTGGAGAATAAGACCCTGAGAGCCCCTTTTGGTCAACGAGAGAACTGAATTCCAATTCATTTTTCAGCGACTGCATGATGAGCGGGAAGCCCGGTTAAAGAAGCTGACCACGAATATTTCGGCGTCCATGGCTGCAAAATTACCTGGTGAGTTTCATCGGAGATTTTGTCGTGGTTCACTGCATGTGGCATTGCCTTGCTGTTTTCACCAAATTGACCATTATGGGCCAAATTTGCACAACCCCTTCTGCTGAAAATAGTCTACAACCGTGTTTTTGGATCCTTGGCCTAATGATTTCACGGTCTACTCCATGGCCGCCACAAAACCAGAAGCAACGACAGGCTGTCCAGAGCAAATTGTGCCCTGATCCTGTTAAGTGAGCAGAAATAAACACATTTTGAAGGGGTCTATACTTAGTATTATCTGGTCCATTACATATTACAACACCGAGGGGCTTGTTCAACCTGGTTTGCAGCTCATGTAAGTGCAACGTTTTATGTTTCAGTCCGAACCACAAAATTAGCATTCGTCGACAGCGCAGCGAAGGCACCAAGGGAAGTTCTCCGTAGACAGAGGCAGCTGGGTACCGCAGGTCCGATGATTAAAAACTTAGATCCGCTCGCGAAGCTCTCTAGTCATGGAGGAGGACCAGGGAAAGCGAGATATGTTAAACCGTCGGATCATGCGGAGATGTTTAAGCCGCAGAAAAGTAAGTTGGAAAATGTAGATTTTATTGCCAGTGTAGTAGGCCACTTCTGTGATGGTGCCCAATAGTTTATAGCAAGAGTCTGGTGGGGAAAGGGGGGCCCTGAAATAGCTTCTCCTTCACGATACATTGGTATTGAAGGTTGTGTTTCCCCTCTCTCAGCGATACTTTGTGCTGCTGGATTCAGTTCCACGCTCTGCTAATCTTGGCGATCTTTCCGTTTCAGTGACGAAGCAAGTAGCTCCCATGATGGCAAAGACACTCAAGATGATGAAGAAATGTAAACGTTAAATAATACTGCTGCATCAGACATTGACCTCGTCAACTTTGTAGGATATATTAAAACTAGGACGTACGATTTTGGAATACTCGATACTCGTTACTCGATGTACCCGATTGGAATCACGTAAATGGTAACACAAAAATTGCTGATCAGGAACTTACCAACGGATGGTCATGTCAATAACTTTTGTCAATTCTTAACTTTGTTGAATTGAGCTATGCCTCCAATGAGCAGATTAATCTCTGCACCCGAACATATTATTTTCTCCGTGAAACTTTACAGCGGATGTATTGATATTAGCCCCAGTAGTCGTTTTCTTTTGTTGAAATGTGTGTTGAGTGTCAGCTGACCCTTGATGATGACTTACATCGAGAAGTTCCAGCTTATTTTTCTGTCCGGTGCAGTGACAAATACTGAATAGGGTAAGTGCTAAAAAATGCCGTCTATGACATCGGTTTTCGTATATCTAGTCCGAGGCATAATTTAGGAAGCAGGTCAGATCGTGTTGCAAATTGTAGTCTGAGATCCAGCTTATTTTCTGTCCGGTGCAGTGACAAATTGGGTAAGTGCTAAAAAATGCCGTCTATGACATTGGTTTTCGTATATCTAGTCCAAGGCATAATTTAGGAAGCTGGTCAGTCGTGTTGCAAATTGTAGTCTGAGTCAGTGAGTTGTGATGGATAAATGATCTTGATCTGGTATAGTAGATGTTTGATGTTATTGGGTGCTGGTCTTGAGGCTTGGATATGCTTCTCTGCGGACTTGTGCGCTATCGGGCTAGGTTTTGTTTTGAAAGGCAAAAAAGAACATAGCGCATGGTCATTTCACAAAAACATATGAGCAGTAATGATAATTATGGGATAAAATGTGATGACTCTGTTACCTAACCTTTCAGCCAATACAAAAACATAATTTGCACAGATCAGATATTTTTTCATTGGTCAAGGGATTCAATTCCCTTTTGTTGAATTGAGTTGATATAACTTGACTATTTTGAAAAATATGGATCTGACCTGTGCTGAGGATGTTGTGTAATGCCGAAGGTAGGCGTGATGTCATAATGCATCCCATAATTGTCAGGTACCGGTATTTACAGATTCCTTTGCAAGACGATCAGGAATCTTTCGAACAACTTACTTTTTGTTCATCTCACTGAATTATAATTGTATCTAATAGTTGGTGTGGCCCACCAGATGTTGGATGGAATGTGGTGTCTCGATGTGACGTCACCTCCCAGCCCATGTCCAAAGATAATTTGCGAATATCAGAACTTTTCTAATTTGTCAAGAGATTCAATTGCACATTCAATGAATTGAATCATTATTACTCGGTCGATCGGTAAAGTTCTCATGTGCCTATATGATCTTTGCACATTGGCTGAAAGGTGCATGTATGTGTTGATGCCCACTGCTCCTGTCAGCAGAGAAGTATGAACTGTCCTCTGAAAAAATGGATCTTTGTTACGGATGGATATAGTTATTGCATGACTAACTTATGCTTTAAATTATGTTTACAATGCGTTTAAGTGTCATGGGCATCAGGTCAATAGTACCTTTGACCACAGGCCCATGACAACATTTTTTTTTGTTTGATAAATTTTGCATTTTCTCTTTGTGGTTTTGTGAACCCAAGGTTCCTATTTATTTCTTCATTACAAACCCTTCATTCCTAACTAGGCAAAGGTAATATACCCAATATTTAACTTAAGGGTTGTTACAAAATGTATAATAGTTCCTTTGTATTGTGTGAGATATATTTATTGCAGAATTTGACGTTGATTAGAACTGTCTGGAATGACTATTACATGTAATGTCATTTAAAAGTTTTGAAACTGCACTACATTTTCCTGCATGTTCCTTGTTATTACATGTCGGACAACCCATCCATATTTAAAAAGTAAACGAATGTTTTTTGAGGGGGATTAACCCCTCCTTGGTGCTCGGATTGTTAAATCACTCTGTACAAAATTTCCATTATCATAATATGTATTCTGATGGTGGTGAGGTGAAGCATTCCAAGCCACTTTTTGTCCTGACATAATAATCCCTGTAAGGATGAAGATTTCATACTGTTGGACAACCTGAATAGAGAAATTTTGTCGGAAAAGCTTATTTTCTACTCGAAAATTGCTTGAAATTGCTAATTTGTTAAAAGCCCCTTCATTTAGGTCATCTGTTCTGTTACAGTATGATGTAAAGTTTGGAAGAAGGGCCCAGACAGCCTCATTGAATCCACTGGTCCCTGGAAATAAAGTTTCGCATTTGACAAATTTTGTGTTCTTATGTTATTTTGGCAAAGCACAGAGGTCAAAAGATGGGAAACTTCACCTCACCGCATGATCTATGAGGACGACGAAAGGTCATTCAAGGGTTGATGGTTGATGACTCGTCCCAGCTAGATCAACATCTAAGAGAAAATGAGTAACCTTGTGCGGGACAATTCGTCTTGTGGCCAATTTATTGTCCTCCAGACAGTTTGTCTGAGGACTCTGGGACATCCATAGTTGAGTTCAATTTTCCAAGTCTCCAGCTAGCTGAACAACCAGGTTTCTTTGGGACAAACTGTCTTGAGATGAATTGTCTCATACATGAAAATCCTCAATGTGGCAAGTCTCCAGCTAGCTGAACATCCAAGTTCTGTTTAGACAATCTGTCTCAGGATGATTTGTCCTGTCCTTGTCTTCAAAGTCTAAATTGTCCTGTCTATGTGACAGATATGCTGGTTTGTCTGAGGGATGGGCCAGGTTGTGCTTGGGAAGACTTTAGCTGGTTTGTCCCAGGGTACAGAATGTCTTGGATGAGTATGGGGCAGACGACTTGGGGAACAAAATATCGGAGGAATTGTGCTTTAACCTTATAGATCTTGTGGAAATATTGCCTGGGATGAACTGTTTGAAGGACCTGTAAGTGTATGCCAAGTCCTTCGCATTAACATAACTAAGATTCGTCTTGGATGATTTGTCCTGGGGTACAATATCTTGAAAAAACCTTGAAGGACCTGGAATTTTGACCTGAATTTTGGCATGCAATGTCTTTGAATGTGAGTGATCAAAACGGTCTTATCATAATTTCATTGCGATATCAACTTGATAGCTATTCTAATTGATAATCAAGCCCATTTTAAATCTTTTGATGATAAAAATGGTTTTATTCCTGTTGTGTACAAAAATCCAAGATTATTTCAGATGTTCTAGAGGTTTATAGTGGTGCTCTTTCAAATGGTATCAGGAATTGATAGTAAAAAATTTACCGAAAGCACTTTTTGAAAAAGCGATATTTTGGGAAATTGCTAATTTTCAGTTGCTTGCCAAACAATGGGTTAATAAGGTTTTCACACAAAAATCAGAAAGTAGATCCAAATTAGTCATATCTACCCATAAGATTTTGTCATTTGTAAAATGAGCCAATAGTTTTGATATGAGGGCAGATTATCATTTTTTCGATATTTGTGAATTATCACTAAACTAGCAATGATATCAAAATTTCCATTATATGGCTATCTAGTCAGCTTGATATCTTGCTTGAAAAAAAATTTCAGCTCGGTAACCCCTGTAGTTAGCGAATGCAGACCCCCTCAAAATGCTCCAAAATTACCTCATCCCAGGCCTTAAGTGATTTTAAAGTGTATACATTGGTGTACATTGTGATATCTTTTTGACCTAGATCCAAGGTAAAAACCTTGATGTCCAGCCATCTGATAAAAAAACATGCCAAAATTTGGCCTATGTCTGGAAAACCACTTTCCAGTGGGAATTTTGACCTGAATTTTGGCATGCAATGTCTTTGAATATGTGTGTTCGAAACGGTATAATCATAATTTCATTGCGATATCAACTTGATAGCTATTCTAATCGATAACCAAGCCCATTTGAAATCTTTTGGTGATAAAATGGTTTTATTCCTGTTGTGTACAAAAATCCCAGATTATTTCAGATGTTTTAGAGGTTTCTAATGGTGCTCTTTCAAATGGTATCAGGAATTGATAGTAAAAAATTTACCGAAAGCACTTTTTGAAAAGCGATATTTTTGGGAAATTGCTAATTTTCAGTTGCTTGCCAAACAATGGGTTAATAAGGTTTTCACTCAAAAATCAGAAGGTAGATCCAAATTAGTCATATCTACCCATAAGATTTTGTCATTTGTAAAATGAGCCAATAGTTTTGATATGAGGGCAGATTATCATTTTTTCGATATTTGTGAATTATCACCAAACTAGCAATGATATCAAAATTTCCTTTCTATGGCTATCTAGTCAACTTAATATCTTGCTTGAAAAAAAATTTCAGCTCGGTAACCCCTGTAGTTAGCGAATGCAGACCCCCTCAAAATGCTCCGAAATTACCTCATCCCAGGCCTTAAGTGATTTTAAAGTGTATACATTGGTGTACATTGTGATATCTTTTTGACCTAGATCCAAGGTAAAAACCTTGATGTCCAGCCATCTAATAAAAAAACATGCCAAAATTTGGCCTATGTCTGGAAAACCACTTTCCAGTGGGAATTTTGACCTGAATTTTGGCATGCAATGTCTTTGAATATGTGTGATCAAACCGGTCTTATCATAATTTCATTGCGATATCAACTTGATAGCTATTCTAATTGATAATCAAGCCCATTTTAAATCTTTTGGTGATAAAATGGTTTTATTCCTGTTGTGTACACAAATCCCAGATTATTTCAGATGTTTTAGAGGTTTCTTGTGGTACTCTTTCAAATGGTATCAGGAATTGATAGTAAAAAAATTACCGAAAGCACTTTTTGAAAAGCGATATTTTTTGGAAATTGCTAATTTTCAGTTACTTGCCAAACGATGGGTTAATAAGGTTTTTACTCAAAAATCAGAAAGTAGATCCAAATTAGTCATATCTACCCATAAGATTTTGTTATTTGTAAAATGGGCCAAAAGTTTTGATATGAGGGCAGATTATCGTTTTTTCGATATTTGTGAATTATCACCAAACTAGCACCGATATCAAAATTTCCTTTATATGGCTATCTAGTCAGCTTGATATCTTGCTTGAAAAAAAAGTTCAGCCTGGTAACCCCTGTAGTTAGCGAATGCAGACCCCCTCAAAATGCTCCAAAATTACCTCATCCCAGGCCTTAAGTGATTTTAAAGTGTATACATTGGTGTACATTGTGATATCTTTTTGACCTAGATCCAAGGTAAAAACCTTGATGTCCAGCCATCTAATAAAAAAACATGCCAAAATTTGGCCTATGTCTGGAAAACCACTTTCCAGTGGGAATTTTGACCTGAATTTTGGCATGCAATATCTTTGAATATGTGTGTTCGAAACGGTATAATCATAATTTCATTGCGATATCAACTTGATAGCTATTCTAATCGATAATCAAGCCTATTTGAAATCTTTTGGTGATAAAATGGTTTTATTCCTGTTGTGTACAAAAATCCCAGATTATTTCAGATGTTTTAGAGGTTTCTTGTGGTACTCTTTCAAATGGTATCAGGAATTGATAGTAAAAAAATTACCAAAAGCACTTTTTGAAAAGCGATATTTTTGGGAAATTGCTAATTTTCAGTTGCTTGCCAAACAATGGGTTAATAAGGTTTTCACTCAAAAATCAGAAGGTAGATCCAAATTAGTCATATCTACCCATAAGATTTTGTCATTTGTAAAATGAGCCAATAGTTTTGATATGAGGGCAGATTATCATTTTTTCGATATTTGTGAATTATCACCAAACTAGCAATGATATCAAAATTTCCTTTATATGGCTATCTAGTCAGCTTGATATCTTGCTTGAAAAAAAATTTCAGCCCGGTAACCCCTGTAGTTAGCGAATGCAGACCCCCCTCAAAATGCTCCAAAATTACCTCGTCCCAGGCCTTAAGTGATTTTAAAGTGTATACATTGGTGTACATTGTAAAATCTTTTTGACCTGGATCCAAGGTAAAAACTGAAATTTTCAATCATCTCATCCAAAAAAAGGCCAAAATTTGGCCTATGTCTGGAAAACCACTTTCCAGTTGGAATATTGAGCTGAATTTTGTTCTACAGGCTATTAGGACATCAACAAATCCATTGGCGGTGGTTTCGTTCCGATCCGACGTGCCGTTAAGAAGCCCAAATTTAGTTCTAGTCATGGACAAAAGAGGGCAGTACCATAGACACAAACCTAGTCCACCCCAGTTGACCAGAACTCCATGTACATTTTCTGTGTGACTTGTGAATTATACATAGGAGTCATTGGCCAAATAGGGTGGAATGGGGATAAAGTACTGTCTTTGGTGTGTGGTTAATGTAGATATCGTCGTAAGATATACACTTGGTCCTCTCAGGAGTCCATTCTAATCCGTTCAGGCCAAGCTGACAATAGAATTTCTTCTCATTAAGAGGGTCACTGGTTGTGGCTGCAGTTCATTATCAAAGAGTTTGTACGCGTCTGCTCTCAAGACGTTTCAATGCGTCTCCATGAGTTGATAAGCGCCTGCTCCAAAGATGTTGCAGATCGTCTGTTGCAGATTGAAAGACATCTGGTCCTTCAAAGTCGCATAATTCAAAATGATGCCTGGGGTCATCATATGTGCAAGTGAATAAACAATCTAATACTGTATTTCATTTATGAAATGTGTTTATTACCGAATGGTAAAAATATTTGCATAGAATTTAAGAAATTGTTACAAAAATATATCTTGACAAGCGTCTGTCACAGAAGAAGAGAATTTTACAGAGAAAATTAAAGTAGTCTAAATTTGCTAGTATTAAAGGCCTGGTGTGTTCCTTCAAAGGTTTGAGCGGCATGGTTGAATAAGTACATAATTACACAACTGGAAATTTTCTATTTCACATTTGAAACAAATAAAGGTGTTTTAACCTGGTAGACTTGACTAATAATCCCCTATGGACAAAATCGGTCCGACTGAACATGTTAAAAAGATACAAGGGTCAGACACAGGCCTCCTGATTCAGCCCTAAAGTAATAGGCAGGTTTTCCATATCCTGAAGAAGACGGCCATAACCGCCGAGAAGAAAGACTTGTGGAATAAGAATTACAGCAGTGGAGAAAATTAGAATAAGTTTTGATTATAAGTTTGAAAGCAAAAAAGCAAAAAACTCACTGCAGGAGAAGTTTCCAGTTGTCTGAATGAACAATACATGTATATACATAAGTACAGTAAATAGCATTTGAATAGTCCAACCTTCAATTGGCTTTATGATTCATGAATTGTTGCATACAAATTAGAAATATACAAAATGTACAGACAGCTAATAACACATGGGCCTACAGGGTTTCATGAATTAGTCAATACTGCCAGAACGATGTTGATTTTATACCTTTTTCGCGGCTAAATTTGAGTAATATGAGGTGAAATTTGACAATAACGACATACCGAAATGAAACCTTTGATTTTTTGTGGAGTTTGGAGGTCTAAAGTCGACTGCGAATGTATCTTGATGCCTTTATCAACACGTTTTCAATATCTGACGTTAAATTAGAATGGCAATAATTGTGCGAACCTTGTGCCCAGAGGAAATCACTGTTTTTAGCTCTGGCTGTAAAGAGCTATGTTAGAAGAATTCTGTGGAGAAGTTCTTACATTTGCACTTTGTTATACATTTACTAAGAAAGGAAGACTAAATTTCTATGCATAAACAGATCAGAAGTTAGAACAATTTTTACAAGTAGTTACTGTAAATTGTGAAATTTTCGCAACGTAAAACTTGGAGAATTTGCTCATTTTTACTTGGCAAGAGACAGAATATCCGATTGGCTGCCGATATATAATGGTTACTGGCAGTTTAAGTTCGCCTTTGATGTTGAATTCGCAAAAATTGAAAACAAAAGCTTGCGAAAACTTCACGGTTTACAGTAAACTGAGGTGGCCTTTTGAAATATTCGACATTGCGTAACCTGGCCTTGAGCAAAACACTTTACCACAAGGTAATTATAATATTTTAGACAAAACATTATATGTAACAAAACATACATCCAGTCGAAAAATTCTTCGATTGATTCATATTTTACAAATTACATCACATGCATACAAACCGTTATAAAGAAATAAAGACTAATTTACTTGCACACTGCCCCACAGGGGGGTAAAAGGGTTTCACAGTTAATAACAATTCATGATCATACATGTGTTATATGACAGACGATAAGAATTTAATCAAAGACTTTACAAAGAAGCAAATCCTTTCATCACTGAAGTAAATAAGTGTGTTACGTACATTTATAATTGATATTACTGGTACACAAATCTGCATTTGGAAATACAAATTGTAATCCTTTATTGATTTATTCACAAAAAAGACCAAAAAAGTTGTAAATTAGCAAGAAATATGACTATATACATGATACCAAAAAGAAAAGTCCTTGTTAGCGTCGCTGTCATTGGAAAGTCGCGGGAACAATGGCTTCTCAATGACTGCGACGGTTGCCAAGACGACAATCCTAATTCAATCCAATACTAATCTAGTTATAGTTTGCCAATGCCAATTCATGGAATTTTGAAAATCACAGAGCAACATCTTTCAGGTTTGCCTGGAACCACTTCCCCGAAAATATGCGATTATCAAAACTTATATAAGCCAGAAACCCAAAGTAAAAACCTCAAATATGGCACAGATTTTTATCAAAAAGTAATTACGAAGCCAAGGATCAACTTACTTTCATCATCTCCTTCATTCGAAAATATCCTTTTTACCCATTGAATCAAAATACTTCAGGTCAATAAATATATTCTTTCTCCAGTACGTTTCACCTTGTCCACATGAGTGCCTGTTCCAGTGGATCTGGCTAACCTCACCGAGTTTTGAGGTCAGCCGCTGCTGATTAAACCTGGCCAAAAACACAATGCTTACAAAAACTGGCCTGTGATTAGCACCTTGTTCATATCGAGCAGAGACAACACCAGCGGTTAGAATCGGTCGTCCACGAAACAGATATTTCGATACGTATAGTCCCATATCATTGGAGGATTGTCTCGAACCAGAGCCGTGTCTGAATAATACTTTAAGACATCACCAGGAGGGCTACAAGTCATCGTCACCGATTCCATAGTCGCCAACGCCACCGTCGTAAGCATCGTTCTCCGAAGAACGCAGCGGAGATTTGACAGCAGTAGTGATTTTGTCCTGAAAAGGAAACCACAATATATGATGAGCCATTTAGGAAAAACTTCAGGTGACCTCGTAAAGAGTCGAAGTGACTGTAACCCAATACATAATGGTAAGAAGATAAACCCAGCTGAACTTTCCACAGCAGAACTGAGTGAACTCAAAGAAGAAAAAGAATGAAGATTTCTGAAGCAAAATGTTAACTAAGACCGACTTACTTGGATTCGTTTGACTGAGTGTTTAGCTTTCTGAGCGGCGTTCTGAGCTGCGCTTGGACTGTCGTCAGTCTGAAAATAAAACATTACAACTGTCAATTGCCATTACAAATTACAATTGTCATACTTTAGACAAAGCAGGTAAAGTGGGACTGGTTGGTAGAGTCATACTTTAGACACGGCAGGTAAAGTGGGACTGGTTGGTAGAGTCATACTTTAGACATGGCAGGTAAAGTGGGACTGGTTGGTAGAGCCATACTTTAGACACGGCAGGTAAAGTGGGACTGGTCGGTAGAGTCATACTTTAGACACGGCAGGTAAAGTGAGGCTCTCTTTGCGTGTGTTTGGTATTTGAATACCACTTTGAAATCATCCTTATGGAAAAGCAGACAGCTAATCACGTTTCGCCAATCATTTGTAGTGCGATACCAATAGACTTTACATGTGTACAGAATTTAATGACTGCACAAACACACAGCAAGGTATGGATGCCAGAATCAGAAATTTACGACTTTGTATTACTCATTCAACTTTGCAGGCATAGAAGTTGCAATGACGTCATTCCTCAGAAGCCATGCAAAGAGCATTGTTTTGGATGTCAAAGATACATGTATAGCTCGTTGTTACATCGATGTTGATGTCATCATCGACACAAATGTTAGTTTGGTGAACACAAGCTGGTAAACAAATACACCATGTTATGCGGTTAAGTATCATCGACCACCACCAGTGATTAGTTTTAGCATGGGTGCTCATATCATCTTGCTACACAACATCACAGTTCCTGCACCAAATGGGTGTATGTTTCCAAAGTAGAATTAGCCTCCATTCTACTATGAACCCAGTGGAAAAAACTACTAACAAAACATTTACTTTGGAACGAAACAGTTAAAGCAGACGACACTGTAAACAATGTTAATACTGAACAACATAACAATTAGAACTCATGACACCTACCGCTGTTCGCACGACAACAACTTTTTTCTCAACAATTTTTTTATGAGCATGTTTCCTCTGTTCAGCAGGAAAGACAAACATCGAGAGTGAGAATTCAATCATGCAAGAAGTTCGAAAAAAAAGCCAGCACACACAAGAAATCGACAGCAGAGTTACTAAAGCGAATGCTGGAGTTAAGAGATAGGCCAAGTTGCTTGATCAGTGTCAGGACTCAATGCCAATGTTACTGCTAATGCCGACGGAGCAACTCAGCTTTAGAAAGTCTCGACTTGATCAACTTCTCTTCAAAGTTTCAGAGAAAATTTGGGTAGAAAATGTCATCTGCTCGAATCAGAGGCTGAGAAGTAATGATCATAAGTATTGTACTCACATCTCCTCCACCTCCAGACGATATCTGCTTCAGGAAGTTGGTGCTGCTGTCCCTCTTGATGAAATTATGGCTCTGTTCCTTTTTTCGCACGGCAGGCTGAAATTGGATTTGAATCCTGTTTAAAACCTCCCTTCTCACTTTACGTAACAAACTGTCATTTGAGACGTGTATGTGTCAGGTATGGAAGCGAGGACATCACCATTCTCTTCCTCGAGTCAAATATTACTCCTTGTGAAAACCTGACCAGCGCTCTAACAATAAGGCAATGCCACCCGTACCTACCCGCCGTATTTTTTTCCCCTGTTTCTTCAGCACCAGTTCATCGACCATTCCCTGTAAGCACATGCTCATCAAGATCGCCTGGTCACTGATTATCCGCACCCATTTCAACGTGTCTTTCGCGATCAGGTATTCGAACGCCAGCTCCAACTTCCCATCTTTCCCTTGTTCCATGTTATCATCTGTGTCACCATTTGCTTCAGCGTACTGGAAAGAAGAGAGACATATCATGAACGGAAATGAAGTTTACATTTATCGTCTGAAATAGTGAAAAGGTTGGTCTTTAGCCCAAGGCTGAAGAAGGCAACAGTCTTAGCCTTTTGAATGTCAACACCTAGGTTATTCCACAGCCTTGCCGCCAGTACAAGGAAACTCCTACCAGCGTACGTCTCCAGGTAATACCAGGGGATCCACAGGAAACATTTGCCCAGGGACCTCGGGGATCATCTGACCGTCTCATTTCCAGGAATATATATGACTTTTAAAAGGAATCAAACAGCAAAACTTGGGTCTCCGCAAAAAACTTGCAGGTAGATCAGACACGATCAAATCAACCAGGAGAGTGTGCAAGAGATGGAAGTCTCTCATTAAAGACTCTACATACCGTTGTTGTAATACGCCAGCATCGCATCCTTGTGACTTTGAAACTGCCCTCTTTAAACTGCTGCTGTAAAAAAGATTTAAAGACGAATTGCATGAATGAGTACAATATTCACTTCTTCCACGTCCGCATTTGCAGCCGTTGTTCAGGGGAAACTGTGTCACATAGGCCGAGTAACTCCATCTTGGAACAGGCAACTGATATGAAGTGCCTTTCCAAAGGTCACAAAGCAGGACCAAACTCACAGGCACCTTCTGATTCTGTCAAGGTGAACTTACCGACCCGACTTCCACCCTAAAGTTGAGTTCTCGGTTCCCCGCAGACACTACCACACGGCAGTCGGGATGAGGGTAGTCAGTGGTACATGTTTTGAACTGGATGTAACCATAATACTTCAAGGTTCGGCAGAAGTGTAAATACTGAAAGGTTGAGTGAAATTTTGAATATTCTTTCTTGTAAAGGTATCATGAACACAGAAATGAACAGATTTCAATTAGAAGATGTGCATTCTTATCATAAGCTAAGGCAATGCTGGACATGATTTACAATAAAATGTCTGAATTGTTATCAAACATGGTCATTGAAGAGATAAGAGGTTGTGTTCATGTCATATAAGCATGATCTGGCTTTATGTGTCTTTCCATGAATTGAAATCACCACCAATAAACAACAGAATTGACTTAGAGGAGAGAAGACGAAGAAACTTCATTGGAACTATTTATAAGATTGTCAATATTGCATCATGTCCTCTCCAAAAAGTGTTGTATGAAAATTACCTCTTTTTTGGATCCTTTTTCTTGGAGGGCATTTAACCGCTTCAACTGGTCCTTTGAGGGCTGCACCCAGCCTCGCTCAACATCATTCACAGCCTGAAATCAAATTGAAGGTCACCGATCGTTAACTGGCATCTAGAGGTGATGTCGGGTCGCAGTACTAAAATGAAGACCGGGAGATTGAGCTGAAAGTTTAAGTGGTGCTCTGGCTATGAACACAGAACACAGGCTGGCTGGAACAGTGACTTCTGCCATGAATTTAGGTCAAATTGAACATAGCCCCAGCTACATCCGATGGTAGCTCTCAAAACAATATTATATTTTTCCACACAAACTTACCTGAACATACAATAGATTCATTGAAATTCTATCTTCAAGTAAATGGTCGTCATATTGCAAGTCCCATGTACTTTTCCTCAGAACAATCCGATGCAAGCCATCTTTCATGGCAGCGTTGAGCGAAATATAGGGTGACTCGAAATCCTGCAGTCTCCTCACAACTGAAAATGAGAAAAGAACTGTATGGATTCTTATCAAGTCTAAGTGCATTATTCCAACTCTTTTCCTCCGCATTCGATCTTGTGCGATAATTAATCAGCACTGAAATAAGCCAGATATTTCATACCACATATACCACGCAAACGAGGAGAAAAATGATACCAGAGAAAATATTCGATGACTCACTTGAATTATCACCATCTGTTTCTTTCCTGATGAGGAACAAACCAAAATAATACACAAATTCTTCCGGCACTTCAATCTGCGACGCGACTTTTTCCAACACAAGATCCGTCTGGTCAGTTGATTGGATATTCACTGTGATCTTATGACCATTCATGAGGAATATTTCCAACGACACATCTTCAGGTTCTTGTTGCTGTGTTTCCTGTTAAGACAATAAGGAAGACGGATGTTACTTGCATATTACATGAAGTGGACATAAACAGCTGGCTCTAATACTGGTGTCAGACAGTGCAGAAGAACAGGGAACCTTGATAGTACAGCGGTACAGCAGTTGATGAGAAGCAATTCAAAGAATCTGTGGTTTGAATCCCAATCAAGGCAACTTAAAGTTTTCTGTACCTCTTTCATTCATTGACGGATGGGCAAATGGAATGGGAGTGCATTTTCAGCACATTCATAATCGTAACCACTTCAAGCAGTGATACTTGGACTGCCTCATCACACCACTACCACTGTGCTCATAACATACCTGTTGTGCGTTGAGCAGAAAACTATTAAAAACAGCACTGTTGGATATGTCTTGCTCTTGGCTGACTGGAAAAAGACAAACACACAAATTAAAGACAGTGACTGCAACTATAAGTTCACCAAAAAAGTTCTCACAGAACTATAATATTTAGGTGCCTGTAACTGATTTGGTTTGTTGACTGATTGATCGATTGATCAATCGATCGATTGAATTGATTGATTGGCTTACTTAGTTGTATGTATCTTTCAAGTAGGAATCGTCTCTCCTCAAGTTGGACTGGCGTCAAGGACAACAGCTTCTTGGGTGGAAATGGGGGAAGCACATTATTTCCGAATTCACGTTTTAACTGGAAAAAAGAATAATACTTTATTTTCCCCCATAACCGTACTATCTCCGAAACTGAAAGCTTTCTTTTGAAGTACACCCTATGGTCCCTGGCATTTGCCCCCGCTTTGGTTGTGCACTGGGTGTAATGGGTATTCAATCGAAGATCCAAGTTTTCATTACAAACATTTCCAAGTGTTCAGCTACTGCCTTCCTCAAGAGGGTATATCTGACAAGTCAGCTTATAGAACTTCCGTGTGCCATGACCCGTTTCTTCAACAATGCTAGGGTTTGAAATATTTGAGAGGATTGTATTGTGTCTCTCACCTGTTCATGGAAGTTATGTAACTGTTTGAATCTCACGGCACAGTGGAACACTCCATTGACATGAACATTGAAGGCCTGAAAATAAAGTAGCATAATTGAAATTGATGGAAATTGGTTTGTTTGGCAATCGTAATCGCATGCAACAAAAATTGCTTGTCTGCATTGATCAATGCAGGTGCCCAATACTAGAGAATTGATAATGATCATGATCACAGCCGTTACTGCGCAGATATCCGGGATGACGCGAGATCTTTTTGTCACCCATACAGTAGACCGGGCAGCAGCATTCCAGCAATTATTTTGCAGGTCACAGCAGAAAAAATCACTTGTCTGTGGAGCATTTTACTTCAATGGCAACTAATGAGTATAAAAGTACAAAAAACTCCCACACTGTACCATGCACATTTGCAGTGCATCATGTAGTACATGGAAGCATTGGCCATTGGTGCAAGCATATTTTTTGTTTACAAAAAGTGACAGATTGTGCACGTTTTTGTCATCCCCACTTACCATATAAGGTGAACCACTTTCATCGTGGAACTCTTGAGTATCTGGTATTGAGAAATGCATCCTGAGGACACAAACTCTTGACTATATCATCGATTTTGCGTTTCTTTTTTCAAAGTTTATGCGAGAAACACCCACTTCTCTTCCACCATTTTCAACGTCAGATCATGTGACCTTTTAATCTGGGTGTATTCGACTCCCTGTACTCCACCGTTCTGGAACGGACCGAGAACAGGCGAACACGTTCCCGAGTCTCGAACGGGTTAGTACTGTTGTCATAGCTACTCTACCGGAACCACGGGAAAACCCCGGCCAGCAAGTTATTTTCGTCAACGAACGAGGCGCGATAAAATCCATTTTTCCGTCTTACGTTTCGTCGACTATGTTGAAAATTTACGTTTTTCAGTTGTATAGCGGGTTAAAGCTGTTCAAGACATTGTTTTATTGTTGAAATCGAACAAAAATGACGAAAAAAGCAGACGAACTGTCCTTGGCCGCCATCTTTGTTCTTGGTTCGTTCCCGCTGCACCAGCAGACGAGGTGGTGTGAGATTTGGGAACAGGAACGGTTCCCGAACGCGTGTTCGACTGGTTCGAGTGTTCGACTCGTTCGAGAACACCGTTCTTGGTTCGAGAACGGGAATTCGAATGCACCCTAAAAATCGCCAATTTAAAAATTGCTTTTACGATATTAGAACTCATGTTATAGACAGGTTTGGTGGCTAAATTAGAAGTTTATACATTATTGATTATCAAATTTTGTAGTTAACTTATGCGTAGACTTAAATAGATTAATACGTAAAGTTTTTATGTATATCCTTTGAGATTATTTCGTAACGTCACCTTCAGGCCATCCAAAGAACTAAAAGAAGCCACTTTGGCAAAACTTGCACTTAAAATCTCGTTTTCAGCCCCTAAATCACGATGGCACCAACAGTTGCTGTACCCAAACCTCAAGACACAACCCCTACAATCAATGCCATCTTGTTGGGACCACCAGGAGCCGGGAAAGGCACCCAGGTTGGTAACCTAGAGTCGACCTTGAAATGGCCTGTGTTGGGCTGTACTGTGACTGTGTACATGTGACGTTACACTACTCAGTCGACTGCAGTGCAGTGCATGATTATGCCACGAATATGTATTGTGTGTGTGCATTAATGAATAATAAAGTGGCGCTACAGGCGCTGCCACATGTTTATAGTAAACATATGCAGTTTGGAAATCCTAAGCTATGCCGTATCGGAGCAGATAGACAGAGTTATGAAAGTCATGATTTCAGGAAGTAGGCCTATCTTGTTATTCTTCAATAGGAACCCAAACATCAAGTTCATCTTTTGATCTTTTTCCAATTTTACTTCAGGCTCCGATGCTCGCCAGCAAGTACAGTCTCTGTCATCTATCAACTGGTATGTCAAATGTCACTTTTCCTTTATCTCTAAACAAATGTTTCTGTACTGGCTAATGATCAAGACAGGTTTTGTTAGTACCCCTCAGCGGGTCTTTAAATCTCTCCTAAAACAACTCAATCAAAGCCCGGCGGAAAATGACCTCACAACATAGCTTGGCCATTTCATCAAAGGTGCATCAGCCCACTGTCCCATCATTGAGGTCGGGGTGAAATGAAATCAAAGTTTTGTTCTCAATTATTCCTCCAGGTGACATGCTGCGGGCTGTGGCCTCAAGTGGGTCAGCCTTAGGTCAAAGGGTCAAGGCCACCATGGACAGTGGTGCCCTCGTTAACGATGAGATGGTTGTTGAAATCATTGGCGATAGCTTAGAGAAGGATGAGTGTGCACGTGGCTTTCTTCTGGATGGGTTTCCAAGAACTGTTGTCCAGGCTCAAAAGGTTTGTTACATGACATTCACCATTGCTGGGTTTTGAAAAATTCTATCATCAGTCACCCTAATTTGAAGAGCTCAGACCTGAATCTACTGATAACCATTCAAAATTGAAGGAGTTAGTAATTATGAAACGTTGCCAAAGGTGAACGAGATCTGAACTGAATACGAAACCGTTTCAATGCAGATATTGAGACAGTACACTGAAGTGAAAGATGAACGCATTGAAAACACAGGAGAATAATAATCATATGCCTTCAAAGTTATAGTCTCTCTCATTTGTATTTCAGCTTGATGACCTCCTAGACCGAAGGAAACAGAAGATCCATTCCGTGATTGAGTTTAGCATAGACGATTCCCTCCTTGTTAGGCGTATTACAGGCCGTCTCATTCACCAGAAAAGTGGCCGATCGTACCACGAAGAATTCAATCCACCCAAGAAATCGATGACAGACGATGTAAGTGTTCACAAGTTTAATCGGCTCAACTCAACTTTGCTTGTTTGATGGAAATACTGTTGGCATCAAAATGGTCATTAGCAGAAGCTTTGGAGACGATACCTGTGCTCCTGCTTTGCATATTAAGATGCAAATCTTGCTTCCCTCGGAATTCAAATCTGGGCCCTTTTGACACCCCCCTCTTTGAGCTGTTTATCGGAAACTACGTCATCGCCATCTTCAGGGCAAGGTAGGAACTGAAAATACCGTGAAAATATCGTTTGGTATTTTCAGTTCCTACCGTGTCCTAAAGATGGCGATGGCGTAGGTCAGAACTTAAAATGACTTCACGAAAGAACTCCGCCATCGCCATCTTCAGGGCAAGGTAGGAACTGAAAAGACCATTAAAATATCGTTTGGTATTTTCAGTTCCTACCGTGTCCTGAAGATGGCGATGGCGTAGTTCAGAACTTTAAATGATTTCATGAAAGAACTACGCCATCGCCATCTTCAGGGCAAGATAGGAACTGAAAAGACCATGAAAATATCGTTTGGTATTTTCAGTTCCTACCGTGTCCTGAAGATGGCGATGGCGTAGTTCTTTCATGTAGTCATTTAAAGTTCTGAACTACGCCATCGCCATCTTCAGGGCAAGGTATGAACTAAAAAGACAAGAAGAGGTCTTTCCAGTTCATACCTTGCCCTGAAGATGGCGATGGTGTAGTTCAGAACTTTAAAATTAGTGACTTCATGAAAGAACTACGCCATCGCCATCTTCAGGGCAAGATTGGAACTGAAAAGACAAGAAGAGGTCTCTCCAGTTCATACCTTGCCCTGAAGATGGCGATGGCGTAGTTCTTTCATGAAGTCCATGAGACTCCGATAACCAGCTCATGGGGAGGGGGATTTGGGCCACGTAGGTTCGGCGCTGAAAGTTTTAAACCATCTTATGTTACTTTTACAGGTATCTGGTGACGCCCTCATTCGACGATCAGATGACAATCCAGACGCCCTTCGCAAACGACTCGAATCCTACCATAAATCCACGCAACCCCTCGTAGAATATTACCGAAAACGCGGCCTTCATACAAGTGTGAATGCATCGCTGAAACCAGCCACTGTATTCTCTAGTATTTGCGCAGCATTCTCCGCATCTTCTGCTGGTAAAAATATAAAGCACTTATAGATAAATAATAGATGATTAGGGAGTTGTAAACAGGTTTAACAGGAATTTTTTTTAAATGGAATACCATCATGAAAGAAATTTATAGTATTCAGGACGTCATTCATCCTTGGACTGTAGGAATTATTGTCAGCTTCCTCAGTGTTGAAATGAGGAGGCCACATTTGGTGCAACTTCTTTTTTCAAGTTATTCTTTTCTTTTCTTATTTCTGGTACGAGATATTTTTGATTGAATTTTCCATAAAAATGTGCTGTGAGAATAGATCAGTGTGCGCATAGTTGGACAAATTTTGTAAGATATCTGTGCAATGACTGGACTGCTGTAGAAATGTTGATAACGAATTGAATACCGTGTAGGCCTAGCAATGCTCACTAACAAGGCTTTTCTGGGATACAGTTTTGCACGACAACATGTTGTAAATGAACTGGCCATTGCCGACAGAAGTTCATGGCCATTTATTAATAGATAGGTGCCCAGTTTGTTAAAAAAATGATCCGAATCGCTTATTCTTGGAAGTACTGTGGTTCTACTGAAAGCATTTTGAAGTCGATTTTGTTATCAGGAATTGTTTTGTTCTAAAGGCCTTGTCCATCTGTGCTTTGTTTACAATGTGGTCTGTTGGAAAACCTAGTGTACTTCTTCAACACAGCTACAGGTATGGACCAATCAGATGCCCCGTAAGCTCGAAGGCCCGTGCTTTCTGAGCTGAACAAGCATGGTCGCTGTCTTCTCATTGGCTGATACCTGATTGGAAGTCTGTCTGTTTGACTTGAAGTTGGCTTTTACAAGTGCTGAGGGGAGGGTTAGGTGTACTGCTAGGATTACAACCTGTGGACCACTCTGTCAACCAATTCACTGATAAACATGGCCTTGTTTCTTTTTGTTTATCAGGTCATGTTTGTACCATTGAAACCATATGATAGTGCTGTTTACAAATGATGTTTCTTTGAAATGGGACATGTAGATGAAAAGCTATATTTACATAAAAAGAATAAATAATCTACTGATCAAAGTTCAGTTTTCATTTCGTTTATTACACTGAATGTACCAGGGGATATACAATAGAGACGATGGAATCTTCACCACAAAGGAACAGCCTTTGGGTACGCGGCTTGAGGAGTCTTAAATCTTTCAGTCACAATCGTTGAACTTGCATCAAAATGGACTGGAACACCTTGACATGTCATGGGCAATGTATGAGAACTTGCTGATCTCGATTTCACTGTCACGATTGGACATCGTAGCTTTAGAATAAGACATAACAGTCTTGTCAGTGCTCATACCCTTGAGGAGTGAGTAAAAGCTGCATGTTCTACTCCAGCAGAACAGAAAGTAAAGAAAAAGCCATTTTCCAAATTCTAGTATATTATACGTATAATCCAACCTGAAACCAGGCTCTGGTCAAAACAAAAACTGGATATCAGCTTTCCAATTAGCATTACGCCAAAATGTGCACAAGTTCTTTCAAGCAGGACGTTAGGTGCCAATGCAATCAAACATCGTTGGTGCAGGCATGCTTAGCAATGAAAATTCATTACCTTTTGACGTGGTTGTGACAAATCGCATGTTTTTTGAAAAACATTTTCTGCTAGATAATATCTTGATTTTTGTGCACATTGTGGTGTTCTGCAGAATTCCAGGTTTTCTTCCACCTTCAATATATTCAAATATAGTTTTGTGAGCTTATAAAGTCCTCGTTGACACTTAGCTCAACAAATGTTTCTTTTATCACAAGATAATTGTCCCAACTATTCATTAGTCTCTACTTGTTTTACTCTCAACACAACAGGAACTGATGTACAAGGAATTTTTCCAAGTTCCGTAATGACGATCGTTACTAGTTCTGGTGGCGTGACGTCGTACATCAAGTTGAGGAGATTCAAGGCAGGAATGTCACGCCAGCCAGAGAGATACTGCTTGGCCTTGTCTGTCTTGACCAGGTCGTTTGGGTCCGCTGAAAAAGTCAAGATTGTTTGTTAAATAGCAGTTTAATCAGGTCCATGCAATCTTGTCTGAGCAAGTTAATGACTAGAGCAAACACCAAAATTCATTCATCATTCGTGCTCTCAAGAGCCAGAGCATTTGACAACAGACTGTGTTGGTAAAATTTCAGTCAATTTTCTGGAATTTGTCATTTTTCCTCACTAACCTAACTCATTGAATACGAAAGAATCCGTTTGGACTCTTTCACAGAATTTATACGTTTCACAGCAGACCAGCACCGGGACGTTGTAAGCCTTCGCCACCAGGGCAATCTGCGATGTTCCAACGCGCGACATGACGCAACCGTTTGCCAGGAGGGCGTGAGCACCAAGAAGGACCATCGTCGCCTGCAAAACGAAAGATACAATGAGATGGTTTGTATTTTGTCCCTGGGTGATTTCTTTGTGAGAGGAGCAGACCGTTAGTTTCAAAATTTACAACCGAAATCTGCTACTGACTTTTGTCTATTCATCTTGAGACAGTTAATGGATCACAAATCCTTGGACCTTTTTAGCAATCGGCTTCGGATGTGTTTTATAACATTGTAGGCATCTTCTGTAGTTGATGCACATTGCACATCACACGTCAGTGCATGTGACTGGTTCCCTTTATTGGTTCCAAACTATTTCAGTTCAAACTCACCTCCTTCATCACATAGGCAGCAGCACTTATGAGCACGTACGAGCACTGGACACCAAGTTTCACCAAACGTCTCAACATTTCCTTTCCCTCGTTTTTCGGCCGTCCATCCACGACTATTACTCTGAACCGTTTCCCTTCTTCATGACTGCCACTTAGGACTCGATAAATCAATGACGAGCTGGAAGAAAAAGAATCTAGGATAACACCTCCCAGGCTGAGGATACATAGATGTTCTCAGTTCTTGTATCAAGATTCACGTTTTAGACCACAGTTTCAGTCAGTCTGCTGGCCAGGCGTGTTTACAGTCCGAGTACTTCATTTTTCTTCTCTTCTTTGAGACCATGTTTCACCCACATTAGCCCAACCCTGACAGATTTTCTTACCAGCCATAAACAATGATGACATCATTGTCCCTGATCTTGGCAGACGCAGACTGCAGAATCGCCTTCCCAGACAAAACAACCTTCTCCTTCACAAAGTTATCAATATTTTCAAACAAATTTTTCTTGGCCTGAAACACAAAAATGTGAAACTGAGGAAGAGTGAAATTTACTCACCCTAGAGAATCAAAATATTATGAGACAAGGTTATTGACAATTTTGTTACAACTTGGAGCCGATGAGAGAGTTGAGACAAGGAAGACAAGACATTCGGATTTGACTTTCGGTAAACTTACCTCGCTATCAGACATTTCTGACGGTGTATGCGTTATGTGCCATTTGATGTATTTGATTGCATTTCCCATCGAAACTGACAGAGGCCTACACTGATTCAAGAAACTGAAAACAAAATGGATGCCTTCAATTAGATTAAATCAAAAACGACAAGGGCAAGTGATTGACAGGTGAGAAGAACTGGGGAAGATTCAGAGTCAAAGAAGACTAGAAATGAAAAAGTCAAATAGTGACACCTGCTTCAATAGTCTGCCAGATCTAGAAGTATGGCTCAAAATTTTCATCATAAAATCTATGATGGGAATTTCAAAACTTTATATTTTATTTTCAGTTGTGTCTATAATTTTGATTTAAGTTGACAATCCTTGTTGATAATTCCTAGTTGAGAATACCTACGTGATATTAGGCTTCAGCCTCGCCTCCATATCTCTGGCAAGCTCCTTCTGGGGAGGCGTGGTGTAGTCCCCGACAAACCGCTTCAATGCCGCCAAGAGGCCGACACATCGAGCGTTAGAACCACAGATAATACCCTCAGCATACTGAACGCCAAGTCGGAGAAATGCAGGATGAAGACCAGTGCTGGAAAACCTGGAATTTAGAAGAAACGTGCTCAGCAAAACGACCGAGAAATACAATACCAGGTTCTCCACAGAATCGCAACCGGGCCCTATTGCAGGGTAGCCAGCATTGTGAACTACTATGCTATGGGGCTCCTCAAGATGCACAATTCTTAGTCCCGGACATAACTTTTTGAGATTTCACACCCTTGCGTTAAGATTTCAACAGTTCTGAAATATCTCATCAGCTAACTTTTTCTAAAATTTCTTCACCAACACAAAACTGTTTTCGAACTTACTGTATTTTTTGAGTGAGTTTGCTGTCCTTTTCATATTGATGTAGATGACTGAATAGACTGACGGTCTTCTGTGACTTAGTCCGCTGAGGAACTTGTTGCTTCTGTAACTTCTTAGCGACCCGTTTCTGCTCATGAGCGTCATCTGCTAGCACCGTTGAGGACACACGCATCTCCTTCTTCTGAGCTAGAAAATTAAAGAAAAAGATACCAGTATCAACAAACTAAACATCTTGGAGGGCCAACTGTATTTCTAAACTTTTCTTATCTCAATAAATTCTAACCGAAAACAACAATGGCCTCTCCAAACTATCAAGAGTAGCAATACAGTTATGCATCAGTGATTTGAACATCTTTTACAAATGTAAGCTCACGGTTTATGCTCGATCCCCAAACCATACTCACATGTTGAAGAGCTAGAACTTGAAGGCTGTGACATCTGCTCAGGTTTCTTCTGGGCCTGATCTCCCTTCTTGGCCTGGTCACCTCCCTTGGCAGCCATCTTGGCTGCTCGCTGAGCTTCCTGCAAAAGGACATTGCTTTTACAAAATTTGGTCTCAGAATACCTACTCAATCTTTGGGATTTACCACTATGTTCAAGCACCAACACCAGATTGAAAGTGGCAAAAATTACAAAACACGATTTACCTGTTTTGCTCTCCTCTCCGCCTTTAATTCAGCTTTCGATTTCTGTGGGGCAGCATCAGCCCCTTGAACTTCTACAGGCTTTTGACCTTGACCTGCCGTTGGCTTTGGAACTTGACTTTCCGGCTTCTGACTTTGACCTTCAGCAGGCTTTTGACCTTCACCTGCAGGAGGTTTCTGACCTTGACCTCCACCTCCAGTTGACTTTTGACCATGACCTCCAGCAGGCTTTTGACCTTGGCCTTTCTGACCCTTGTCTTTTGGTCCTTGTGGTGATTTGTGTCCCTTCTGTTTCTTTTTTCCCTGCTTCTGCTGTGGCGGAGTTTCCACCGGAGATGGTGCTGCATCAGCCATCTTTGATGTGTTGTTGTTATCTTTGACTACTTGATATCTGTTATCTTATGACCTGCAAGTACAAAAGAGGTGGATCTAGGTCAGACTTCATGGGTGACATCCCTTGTCAATCACTCAGGGCAATTGGTTCAATAGTTTCTTGAGGTGCAGATGTGTTCATGCAATGGTGGACTGACGTCAGGAAAGACGCCAAGCACAAGACCTATCACCAGACATCACAAGCGATACACAATCTCTGTGCCAGACAAGCTCGACCAACCTGGTCACCAGTCGAGACCTCCCTATGCCAAAACACAGTTCTGCATGAGGGTCGTGACAAATGGTGACCAGGTTGGTTGGAGCCAAAGTCTCTCATCTTTGTCGAACTAGACTAGTAGATTACGTTATGAAATACCTTACAAAGTTTCATCTCTGAAGAGTTTCATTCTGGGAATGACAGGAACAGGTTCCAATCATACTGATGAGCCCCCTGCCAGCAGCTGACTGAACCTCGTCTGAGCCTGTGCCACGCGCCACCCGTAAGTATTTGGTGAACCACCCAAAATCACCCGATGCCCCAGCATAGAATATGCATACAGAAGTCCCTTTAACATACCAGTGGCGGCTCCTGTGGCGATTGATGGAACTGAAATCTTCTAAACTGAAACATGCTCTGCATCTGGCTGCGTTTTACCAATAAACCAGGGAACTATTTGTTTCAAAAAAGACATTTTTACGTACTACTAGACTTACTTAACCTTGCTAATCAGTTAGATTCAAACAAATATTTGAAATAAGACAATAATCACCATTATTTCATGTGTCTCATGCAACTTCTAATTTTTTTCCTATCGTTGTTGTTGTCGGTGATTTTCCTGATAGGCCTTCTAGGAAAATGTTATTTTTAGAACAGACATCGTCGATCATTCTCCAAGCATCGTCAATGGTGATCATCATCGTCGCGCATCACTCGACCTACTGACTATGTAAGAATTTCAGCGGGTGCATGTAAATTAGACATTTGGCCTGGCGCCCGGGAGAATGATCGTCGATTTCAAATTCCATTCTCCAAGCGTCACCGGGTGTATGTAATTTTCGACATTACGGACCGAAGACCGGGAGATTGTTTAAATTCATGTGCGGAACAGTGCCACGTGTCTGGTGAGCTAATGCCTTCCAAGGCTGTTTCTGTGCGCTCAAGATTGCCGCCTCCACCACCGAAAGGTTTGTACAGGTATCCCCATCCATTTCTACATTGTATCTAGCTGGTGTAGACTCCTCCATATGGTTGTACCTCCATGGTGAAGAAATCAATACATTTGATGGTGGAGTCATTCACGTTGATAGCACACCTTCATGAAGGGCCATATCCCCCCACCCCGTTCTTCAGGCCAGGGCGCGGGCCATATCCACCCACCCCTCCCACCCTTGGCCAGTATCACTTGCCTCCCCCCTCCTAGCTAAAATCAATACTGAGTCTAAGCCCGGGACTCTAAGGAGGTGATTTATGATAATAGCCCCACCCTTTCTTGATTTGTTTTATATTGGTGTCAAAAGGCCCTTGAGTTTATACTATCGGGCCATTATATTGAAAGCAGCTTGAAAGACCAAGGGGGATGCACCACCAGCCCCTGAAGACTTCGAGGACAGTTCAGTTGGAAGGCCTACTGTCTAATGCGCTGGGTTGTGCATAAAGTAGAGACGGATCTTACATGTGGCCTACACCACCCCCTCCCCTTGGGAGGCAATACAATGATACCCCCTGACACCCTTCAACAGTAGCCTGGAGTGGAATTGCGTTTCTATATCCAAGGCCTCCTGTATAGGATCCCTATATAGGATCCCTATACAGGACAGGAGTTGTGCACAATTCAGATGTATTTTTATAAAATGAATATCACAGCTGCCAAATTCACTGCTGAACAACCATCATTATGATAACCAGGCTTTGATATTCACGGCCCCTATTATGGAAAATAGTGTAATTAGCAATGTATATACATTTGTATATATGAATCCTTGCACTATAAAGTAATCTGTCACTTTAGTACAGTAGAACCTCTCTTTTAAGGACACCCTTGGGACTGACAAGTACTGTCCTTAGTAAAGAGGTGTCCTGATTCGAGAGGTCAAATTTAATGACAACAACCAATTATGGACCAAAGCTAGTGTTCTTAATAGAGAGGGTGTCCTCATTAGAGAGGTGGCCACTACAGAAGGTTCCACTGTAGAATTTGTAGGCTCCATGATTCATAGCATCCGAGGATTGAAATTATTACCACTTTTATCTTCTTTCAGGATGTTTTGGCGCTCGTCACCAGTTGGCGCTGTTGAGCTTCCTGGGCTTCTTCAATGTCTATGCTCTCCGGGTTGACCTGAGTATCGCCATGGTTGCCATGGTGAACCAAACAGCGGTGAAACACATGGCCAATGAAACAGTAAGCGACTGTGTGAAGGATCTGCCAACCAATGGGACCGTGGACGATGCTGCGGTATGTAGTTATTGAATCTTTCAATAGAGCCATGCCCCCTACCTGTCTCCACCAGGAGGCAGGCTGTTTGACAGTCACTACCAGGAGACTGTCACAACCTTGGGTCTGTCTCAACCATGTGTCACAACCAGGAGGCAGGCTGTCTGACAGTCACTACCAGGAGACTGTCACAACCTTGGGTCTGTCTCAACCATGCGTCACAACCAGGAGGAGATACTAGTAGACATTCACAACTTTGAGACACAGTCTAAGCAATCTGTCCCAACCTGGATGAGACACAATAACTAGCATACTTGCCATTGTATAGCTCATTCCAGATCAATAGCCCACCCTCATAGATAACTTTTTCTCTGTTACAGGAAGGAGAGTTTGTTTGGACCCCAGAGACCCAAGGCATCGTTCTCGGCTCCTTCTTCTATGGTTATATCTGCACCCAACTCATCGGCGGGATTCTGGCGCAGCGATTTGGTGGGAAACTGATCTTCGGTCTCGGTGTTTTCTGTACAGCTGCGCTAACCCTTCTCACCCCACTAGCGGCACGATGGAGTGTGGGGATGCTCATAGCATTGCGAATACTTGAGGGGTTTGGTGAGGGCGTGACGATACCAGCGATGCACGCCATGTGGTCGAAGTGGGCGCCACCTTTGGAGAGGAGTAAACTTGGCACGTTTTGTTACTCGGGGATGCACCTTGGTACATTCGCCGCAATGCCCATCTCTGGGTTGCTGTGTCAGTATGGCTTCGCTGGTGGTTGGCCCTCGGTCTTCTATGTGTTTGGTAAGTAAGTTGGATTGCTTCCGTATGACTCTTTGCGAAGCTGTGTACTATTGTTCTCGGTTAATTTTTCACCAATGATATCCTATCTTAACACTCCAGGTGCTCTTGGCTGTGTATGGTTCATCTTCTGGATGATGTTTGCCTACGACTCTCCCGCTACGCACAAATTCATTTCGCGAGCTGAAAAAGATTACATTGAAAAGTCGATAGGAACTTATGAAAAACCAGCCGTAAGTATTATTGGACTGAAATTTTTCACAAATGCATTGTCAAATTTGACCATAAGAAGCATGAAACATTCAACTTCAATGCATTGCCCCTTACACTTCAACATCAAACACAATATTGAGTCTATCACCAACAGAATATGAGCAAATTCCTTCAATGCCTTGTTCTTTCCTTCTAGTCCCATCGTCTTCCCATCAAAGAGTGGCTGAAGTCAGCGCCAGTTTATGCAGTAGTCGTGGCACACACGTGTAACAACTGGGGCTACTATACCATGCTCACATGCATGCCCACGTACATGAAGGTCGTGCTCGGTTTCGATATAAAAAAAGTAAGTCAAATCGAAAGATTTGGTTTTCAAAAGAATCCTTCTGGGTGGTTGAATTACAAGTTGTCGATTTGACCTAGAAGTCAAATGCCATCAACTTGGCACTTTGGATGTAACTGGGGCACATTTCTCAGCCAGAGATTGATCTGATGATCACAGTTACCCCTGACCAAATGGTAATCTTCCTCTCCCTTACTTCCAGAACTCCCTGCTGTCCGCCATTCCATACGCAATATTCTGGGCGATTGGAAACATTGGTGGACAGCTCGCTGATATATGTCGATTCCGTGGTGTGGCTAGCACGACTAATGTCAGAAAGTCGCTAACTGTCCTTGGTAAGTACGTCAATAAACCTTTCTCTATTGGCTGCTCTTGTGTGTACACCTGGTTAGACGCAAGTATGGCTGGTCGCTCTGTCTTAGATCAGACTTTACAGTTTAGGAGTTTTCTCTTCCCGACTGGTAACCTACCGGGACTACGGAGGCCAGTCCCCCTTCTCATGTAATCTAATCTGACCTGCCTGGCTCCTGCCTACAGACCTGCTTTCTCCTCCCCGACCTCACCCTCAAACATTTCTTTCTCCTCAGGACTATGGGTTCCAGCCATGGCCCTGTGGGGCATCCACTGGGTTGGCTGTGATCATTCCTTGGCGACTGCCCTACTCATGCTGTCTATAGGAATGAACGGGCTGCACCTCTGTGGATTCTTTGTGAATCATTTGGATATTGGACCAAATCATGCTGGTATGTACTGTAGACCATGACATTTTCAACAACGTTTTATTTTCACAATTTTGCAAAGGTAGACTTAAAAAGATGGAAAATGTCAATTCTATTACAAGCCATTGACCTGACAAAGCTCATTTTATAATTTTTAGGTATTTTACTGGGGATCTCAAACACGCTAGCAACCGTTCCAGGAATGCTCGGGCCCTATGTCGTTGGCGTCCTGACCAATAAAAATCAGACACGTTTCCAGTGGCAAATCGTCTTTTACATCGCTGCGGCCATCTTTGTTTTCGGTGCCATCTTTTTCGTAATCTTCGGCAGCGGAGAGCGACAACATTGGGATCACTATGAGGTCAAACCAGAAAAAGATTCCGAGGAGGAGGAGGAAACAAGCTTTTTTCTTGACCAGACAAAATATCAATACGAACCTTTGCTCATGACGTAACTTGGTCAAGAACCTTTGTACTGTCACTCTGCCTCTGCTTCTGATTCATGTCGGCCATCTTGTGTTTATGTCGGCCATCTTGTGTTTATGTCGGCCATCTTGAATATGATGTCAAACATCTGGTGATCAATAACACAGATGTTGCTCTACATCCGTGTCAATGAACATGTCGATGATGGAAATTTTAGAATTTTTTCATAATTATCACCAGTGCATTCCAGATATATATTAAAACATGTTTAATAATGTATATAATAATATACCGTACTGTAGTCATTAGTATTTATGAAAAAATAAATAGTCTGCTGTGGATATAAATTGATCATTTATATTCATTTTCCATGAGTGAGCATCTCGTACAAACTATATGCTATCTAACAGTATCGCCAGGTCAGCTCTGTTAGGTGAAGCCGACACTATGCCACTGGCAAGTCTACAGAACCCACGTCAGCTCTGTTAGGTGAAGCTGACACTATGCCACTGGCAAGTCTACAGAACCCATGTTAGCTCTGTTAGGTGAAGCTGACACTATGCCACTGGCAAGTCTACAGAACCCACGTTAGCTCTGTTAGGTGAAGCTGACACTATGCCACTGCCAAGTCTACAGAACCCACGTCAGCTCTGGTAGGTGAAGCTGACACTATGCCACTGCCAAGTCTACAGAACCCACGTCAGCTCTGTTAGGTGAAGCTGACACTATGCCACTGCCAAGTCTACAGAACCCACGTTAGCTCTGTTAGGTGAAGCTGACACTATGCCACTGGCAAGTCTACAGAACCCACGTTAGCTCTGTTAGGTGAAGCTGACACTATGCCACTGGCAAGTCTACAGAACCCACGTTAGCTCTGTTAGGTGAAGCTGACACTATGCCACTGGCAAGTCTACAGAACCCACGTTAGCTCTGTTAGGTGAAGCTGACACTATGCCACTGCCAAGTCTACGGAACCCACGTTAGCTCTGTTAGGTGAAGCTGACACTATGCCACTGGCAAGTCTACGGAACCCACGTTAGCTCTGTTAGGTGAAGCTGACACTATGCCACTGGCAAGTCTACGGAACCCACGTTAGCTCTGTTAGGTGAAGCTGACACTATGCCACTGCCAAGTCTACGGAACCCACGTTAGCTCTGTTAGGTGAAGCTGACACTATGCCACTGCCAAGTCTACGGAACCCACGTCAGCTCTGTTAGGTGAAGCTGACACTATGCCACTGGCAAGTCTACGGAACCCACGTCAGCTCTGTTAGGTGAAGCTGACACTATGCCACTGGCAAGTCTACAGAACCCACGTTAGCTCTGTTAGGTGAAGCTGACACTATGCCACTGGCAAGTCTACAGAACCCACGTTAGCTCTGTTAGGTGAAGCTGACACTATGCCACTGGCAAGTCTACAGAACCCACATCAGCTCTGTTAGGTGAAGCTGACACTATGCCACTGGCAAGTCTACAGAACCCACGTCAGCTCTGTTAGGTGAAGCTGACACTATGCCACTGCCAAGTCTACAGAACCCACGTCAGCTCTGTTAGGTGAAGCTGACACTATGCCACTGGCAAGTCTACAGAACCCACGTCAGCTCTGTTAGGTGAAGCTGACACTATGCCACTGGCAAGTCTACAGAACCCACGTCAGCTCTGTTAGGTGAAGCTGACACTATGCCACTGGCAAGTCTACAGAACCCACGTTAGCTCTGTTAGGTGAAGCTGACACTATGCCACTGCCAAGTCTACAGAACCCATGTTAGCTCTGTTAGGTGAAGCTGACACTATGCCACTGGCAAGTCTACAGAACCCATGTTAGCTCTGTTAGGTGAAGCTGACACTATGCCACTGGCAAGTCTACAGAACCCATGTTAGCTCTGTTAGGTGAAGCTGACACTATGCCACTGCCAAGTCTACAGAACCCACGTTAGCTCTGTTAGGTGAAGCTGACACTATGCCACTGGCAAGTCTACAGAACCCACGTTAGCTCTGGTAGGTGAAGCTGACACTATGCCACTGGCAAGTCTACAGAACCCATGTTAGCTCTGGTAGGTGAAGCTGACACTATGCCACTGGCAAGTCTACAGAACCCATGTTAGCTCTGTTAGGTGAAGCTGACACTATGCCACTGCCAAGTCTACAGAACCCACGTTAGCTCTGTTAGGTGAAGCTGACACTATGCCACTGGCAAGTCTACAGAACCCATGTTAGCTCTGTTAGGTGAAGCTGACACTATGCCACTGCCAAGTCTACAGAACCCATGTTAGCTCTGGTAGGTGAAGCTGACACTATGCCACTGGCAAGTCTACAGAACCCATGTTAGCTCTGTTAGGTGAAGCTGACACTATGCCACTGCCAAGTCTACAGAACCCACGTCAGCTCTGTTAGGTGAAGCTGACACTATGCCACTGGCAAGTCTACAGAACCCACGTCAGCTCTGTTAGGTGAAGCTGACACTATGCCACTGCCAAGTCTACAGAACCCACGTCAGCTCTGTTAGGTGAAGCTGACACTATGCCACTGGCAAGTCTACAGAACCCATGTTAGCTCTGTTAGGTGAAGCTGACACTATGCCACTGCCAAGTCTACAGAACCCATGTTAGCTCTGTAAGGTGAAGCTGACACTATGCCACTGCCAAGTCTACAGAACCCACGTCAGCTCTGTTAGGTGAAGCTGACACTATGCCACTGCCAAGTCTACAGAACCCATGTTAGCTCTGTTAGGTGAAGCTGACACTATGCCACTACCAAGTCTACAGAACCCATGTTAGCTCTGTTAGGTGAAGCTGACACTATGCCACTGCCAAGTCTACAGAACCCACGTCAGCTCTGTTAGGTGAGGCTGACACTATGCCACTGCCAAGTCTACAGAACCCATGTTAGCTCTGTTAGGTGAAGCTGACACTATGCCACTGGCAAGTCTACAGAACCCACGTTAGCTCTGTTAGGTGAAGCTGACACTATGCCACTGGCAAGTCTACAGAACCCACGTCAGCTCTGTTAGGTGAAGCTGACACTATGCTACTGCCAAGTCTACAGAACCCATGTTAGCTCTGGTAGGTGAAGCTGACACTATGCCACTGGCAAGTCTACAGAACCCATGTTAGCTCTGTTAGGTGAAGCTGACACTATGCCACTGCCAAGTCTACAGAACCCATGTTAGCTCTGTTAGGTGAAGCTGACACTATGCCACTGCCAAGTCTACAGAACCCATGTTAGCTCTGTTAGGTGAAGCTGACACTATGCCACTGGCAAGTCTACAGAACCCATGTTAGCTCTGTTAGGTGAAGCTGACACTATGCCACTGCCAAGTCTACAGAAAGGGTTACACCATGGGCTTCTGCAAAGTTTTAGCAGAAAGAAAGAGGTTTTCATGTTAATATTGAAATTTATTTACACTCTCCTATAGTAAGTTCAAGCCTTAGCAATGTTGTCTCCCGTTTTAGCACATACACTGCCACCGAGAATATTAATTTAAAGATGTGCTACACTGGTGGATTTCTCAGGGAAGTAATTGGCTACGCTAATGGGCAGTAAGCAGTAAGGAAACGGTTCATTTGATGTTAGGGTATATAATACATTTCCTACTGAATGGATCAATCACTTCAAAGCCTGCCTTTAATCGGTACTGGGACCCGCACAGACTTGAGTCTGTGGTACCAGCTCTTCCCAATGTAATGGTTGGCCTACTACGGGTCAGACTCACCTTCACAGGGGGGACTATGATTTTGATGATAAACAGTTCTTAAAGGGTTAGTACAGTGTGAATAGTCAATTATGTTCATGAGAAAACCACCAGAGGGCAAAGAAGGATTGATCTAAGCATCTACCAAATGATACACTTTAAAGACCGGAGTCTCTTCATACATGACAGGGTCAATTAAATAAAAACACCATAACACAACCTATGAGACGGAGCAAGGAGAATGGCTGAAGTGCGTAACTATGGAGATTACGGGATACTGGAAATATCATGAGAGAGGTCACGATTGTTGCTTGGACATCTCGCACAAGAGGATGCAGAGCAGGGTTTGAATTTATTACTCTGCGACTGATAAGGCTGTGGGATCAACCTGTTGAGTGAGCGACCGTACAGATATTTCTGATTGATTTTTGAGGCAGACGCTCATCAAGACGAGACGTATGTACGATGAAGTTTGTACCAACAAGTGACCCACATCAGCCATTCTCCTTCCATAGTCAGCACCTGTCTTTTTATAGGCGATGTGTTAGTTGCCCAGCCATCAACTAGATGGCAGCACTATATGACTAGGATAAAAATCCAGAAAGATAATAGTTTCCAAATGCGTGAAAACAAAACACTCTTTAAACTGGATATTCTTTTGTATCCTACTTGTTTCGTTCAATGACCAAGTGTCAAAAACTTCTCGTTATAATAATTGTCAGTCATACCCCCACCACCTTCCCAATATTACTATCGTGATTAGAAAATCATTATAAAGGACAGTTTGAACTGTTTCTGGTTCTATAGTGATGAAGTAATGAAGTAATACAATGCTGTAAACTGGGAAACATTTTGCAAGAATTTCACGTGTCAGCTATCATAGTATGAAATTCATCTACCTGAGCTTCACATCTAATAGCAAAATCTTGTCTTTTCCTGAATCTTTTTGTAATGACTTTGAAGAGCTTTTCATAAAGAATACAACTTACAGTGAACATTTCCCAGTTTGCAGTATTAACCCCTATTTTTCATCTTGAAGCTTCAAGGGTTAAACTTCACACAAGTTAGAAATGCTCATTTGAAAATGAGTAGATCAATTTGTGAATTTTAACCCCCGATCGGCCAAGATGTATTTTTTGGACCTCGGCCCTATATCATTGCTACTCACATTCTATCTGAGCAAACTTCAATTTTTTTAAAGGATTCGATTCAATTTGTCAAAGTAACCTCTTCCCAATAAGTATAAGACTTATCTCATGCAAAAGCACCAGCAGTGAATGTGCCTGAACTCACTCTGAAAGCAACACAAAGCTCCCGCAAATACTTCAATCAACTTCTAACTGCATTCACAGTTCAATCAGAATACAAAATGGAAATAAATTCTTGAATAGAGAGATTTACAACCGAACAACATACAATGTTTTAAACAAATTAACGTCTGAATGTTTGAAACTGATAACATCGTAAACTATCCACTGGTCCCACCGACAGGGCCAACCATTGGACCCAAATACACAACCTATTGCCAGGACACTGTCCTCCAGGATTACAAGATGGGAAGTTTGCTGAATGTTTCCTCGGGGAGACTGGCCTCCATAGCCCTGGTAGGCCACCAGTCTAAGAGAGACAACTCAAACTGGGAGGTCTGGGCCTGTCAGGCAGGAAATGGCAACCCCACAAGGAGACAGAAAACTCCAAAATAAGACCTGATTCAAGAAAGAGCGCACTGGCCATATTGGTGTCAAACATTTTCGCTCTCTTCTCCCAGCATCCTCGCCCGTTCAATCAACAATCAACCTCATCTACAGATGGATATCAATGTCCTGGGAACAAGCTTGCCTCAAGCATTTTCATAAGAACACATCGTAATACATTATGTACAACACTCTTTTAATTGATGCAAAGATCGCAGAAACGACAACAACATCTGAACCGTTCATACATCAATCTGATCACCGATTAATCCATGAAAAATTATTTCCGACTAACATCAATAATTCTCGAGGATACAAGAAGATTCAACATCTCAGAACACCTGTTTATTTGAGCAACCTCAACACCCTAAATTCTATTATTAGACTCCTCCAATCAACTAAATTGGATGATTCCAATCAGAATATAGGGCTGAAAGGTCAGGAATTAAAGTAACATTTTTCCCCGAACCAGTTTTAGAAGCATACAAAGCTTTATACAAGCAGTAACACTGTGGACATACTGGCTACATTCACTTATATCATGGAACGGGGCCATTTCCTTTGTGACACAGGTATCTCACACTGACCTAAGCAAATCTGACATGTTCAATGGATTGAAAAGTATCTATCCGTGGAATTGTCCCGTTCCGGGATATAGCCTGTACACTTGTCCACAGAGAGTATAGCAACGATCATACAGTTTTTAATACCACACAGGCTCGCACTGTAGTCAACCAGGTCAGACATGTTACTTGTGAAATCACTGCAGCATTTTAATATTTTAAGTACCAAGACCAACTGAGGTGTGGCCAAGTGACAAACTACAAAACTCAAAATATCTTTCGAATTTTGTAGTTTGTCACCTCTTTCCCAAGAAAGTCAAACACACATGATGAAAAGTTTACTTCGAATGTTGACTTGTTTTTAGAAAATGGAAACTGGCATCGAAGTTGGATTGATGTTTTTAAAGCGGTACTTTCTCCTCGGGTAGCGGTTGTTCTGTTTGGGGTTGTCCTCCCCCATTGGCGGCCGCTGTGCTGTTAAGAACGTCCTCAAAGTTGTCCTCAGATTTGCTCCCAACGACCTTGGACTGAAATAGAGATAGAGGCGATGATTAAAACCTGGAACTCTTTATGAACAGGACGAACAGTGTCAGAAGAGAACACGTTGATTTTGTGATCAGGGTCTTCCTGGGATGGATGCCATCAAGAACATGTATACAAGAACACCTTTCCCTGATTATATTTTGCTACACTGCAACTACATATGAGGAAATATATCCATGGCACATCAAATTTTCTTCTCAATACTGAATTTTGAGAATAAGGCAGGTCTTTGAACTTGGCCTGAATCAAAGATGGCGGCACAGTAAGTTGGAACTTCAAAGCCTGAAATATAGTTCTCGGGGCCATCGGGGAAAATATATGCTACACAACAAGAAACACTACACAACATCGTGGGACAACACGACATCACAATAAAGATGGCGCTACATCAGTACTGATCAGTACAGATTCTCTCCTCTTCCTGCGAGATCCAGGTCCCTCATCACTTGAGAAGTCTAGGTTTGGGGACACACTTATGAGCACAAGAAAGGTGTTTTCACACCAATTTCTCAAAATTCTTGGTCAGTTTCAAAATTTGTTCTCAAATTAGGGACGCCCACCCAAGGCACATCCCCAGGTCCGTGTCTGATACTCGAAGTGACTGGCAGCTGGAAACTTTGGAAGACAACATGAATTCTGTGACTATTAGATGTATTGGCTACAAAATAACAGATATTGTGAAAATGTCAACAGAGAATCAAAATATGAAGTATGAAATTGACAAACGTAATATCTGACAACAATTTTACAATATGAAGAAGACATTAAGTGCTGGAGCTCAACAAATCAATTTTTTTTAGCCAGGAATGTCTGGCATCTTCACTTGCCTCTGAAGAGAATCCCATCTTTATCAAAACCTGCTTCGGCCAGCCAAAATCAAGCCAGCTCACAAGTCTTCCGTTGACCTCAGATAAAAACTGATTTGTTGAGCAAAGCTTACATTCAGACAGTGCGGAGAAAACATCATACATACACCCTAAATAATGGATTTAAAACTCCGGTCCGTCTGACTCAGAAGGCGATTTCATGGTCTTTAAACTCCCAAACGAGCGAGATTTCTGATGAGAAACGATTGAGGTAAAAGATGAGCAAAGATGTTGTGTTTTAATGGAGAAAACGGATCGCACTAAATACCGACCAAACCGACTGAACCAGACCGTCTTAACATTGCCTTTCATTCTGTTCGACACAGAAAACACTTCTCCCCATTCTCTACATTTCTTGTTGAAATTTAACGTTGTGTTTAGTCTGTTGTGGTCGGGATTTAGTGCAACCGGAGAAAACCATCAATTTAGAATGCAAGAAAAGCAAGAGATATACAGAACCTGTGACAAGTGTAAAGATGGGTGTCTGTGGTTGGCTGTGAGAACTGGAGGGGGGGGGGGTCAACTAGAAACGGCAGTAATACACCACCAACTTACACAACTAACGCTATCACAATCAACCAACAGACGCCCATCAGAGGAAAGACTGCAAAAATACTAGTGACAAAAAAATCAGACGAAAAGTTATTTCTTTAGAATTGCTAGCACTCACCGAGGGGGAAGGCATGGCATGCGATGTGGATCGCATACGTAGCATGCCCATAGACTTAGAGCGCTAATGGGAAAATATATATGAATAGTTTAGCTCACATGGAAGAGTTGCTGCATGTACTAATGAGACAATATGTCTCAAGTCGATAGATGCTACATTCATAATTCAGTTAGGTCTGGCTTCAAGGATCTCTACTTTCAAACTGTCACATCGGATGCATCAGAATGTGTTTCAGCCTGCAGTAGAACTTCTCAACAGATGACACCCTTCAAACTAAGAACTTGTGCCGGCATTAGGGAGGTGTCCTGACAACTGAGGTAGAACTGAATGGAATTGCCAAACGTTACGGGAGACGTTTCCACTCAGAAAATAGCTTTCTATCGCAATGGTTTTTCTATATTTTCATATCAACTCACCTTAACGCTGGAGTAAGCACTACCCATTCGCTCCTCAAAGGACCGGAACTTATTAGAATTCCTGGAGATAGAAATTACAAAAACATGAAAGCATATGCAATGGGAGGAGCATGTAAATGACAAACATACCTAATGTTGTTTGAGCAGAGGTTCACGGAAATCACCAAAATCTCACGCATGGGAGGAGAATGTAAATGACAAACATATCTCATGTTGTGTGTGCAGAGGCTGAATGAAATTTACCAAACTCATGAAGGGGAGGAGCATGTAAATGACACACATACCTAATGTCGCTTAACTTCCGAGACACACTAGCACCAGCAGTGGAAAGAGCTGAGGAGGTCTTCTCAGTCGCACTCCGCAGGACCACGTTGGTCTTCTGGTATCTGGAAAAGTGGAAGCAGAACAGTTGATAAAACATTTATCAACGACCATGAAATACTTCCAGATGACTTTATCTTCATGATGAAACCTCGATGAAATGGCCAGGGCCATTGTGCTCACTGGATCAAACTTTGGTTGATAGGTGCCTGAGTTACATCCAAATGTCTAATCGTGTCTATTTTGTGTCATTTGGCCTACTGTCACCTTCAAAAGAGGTTCAACTCAATTACCAAGATGACTTATAATGTATGGTCATTAGATGTACCTTTGACATACATTTGATCACAACTACCCCAAATCAACAAGAAATAACTTTTTTAGGTTTTCAGATTTGGCCCCCTGGTGGCCAAGTGGTGAATTAGATCACACTGTGTTTATTTGAACTAGAGGTTCATCTACAATGTGTACTGAGAGTGAGATCAACAGTGGCTAACTTGAGAATCAGATGAGATTGTAGAAACACAATATGATGATGGGATGTAGCTGAATACCATCAAAGAAGCCCAAACTGTCAACCCTGTGCACAGGCATGTAAAGATAAATTCAGACTAGCCAATTTTTTTCAGCAACTACTTGTACCGCTATAGTGTATTTTGATGCAACCAGCACTTCTTCTAGTAAACATTTTTGTATTTTTTGGTTGCACTTGGTTCAGCCAAGAGATTTGTATTGCAACTACACAAATTCACCCCCTCTCCCCAAACATACAATACAAATCCTATATGGTTGTATGAAAAGCATTGGTCTGTGGATAGCTTTTCTTAATAGCAAGTGAAATGCACTGCATGGATTAATCCCTACTAGGTTATATCCAAGACAATGAAAAGCCTTACAAGTCAGCCACCCAAGACAAAACACATCAGATTAGACAATACAGGAGAATGAAGGAGCTTGGGTCACATGACAAGCCAAACATTTTGAACTGGATTCAACTGGTCTGGGGGCACAGTTCAGGCTTTGCTCTGCACTGGGAAGTGTGTGTAAAATGAGTGTCTTTAAAAGACCTCCTTCTATTTCGGATGATATTTTGGATTATTTAGGTTTTATTCAATTTTGATATGAGGATATGTTACAAGATTAGCCTGGGGCCATTTTAAGGTTGGTTTCCTGATATAATGTCCTTGCAAATCACTATTTAGTGTGACTTTTCTTGAGAATTTCTTTCTGGCCCTGTGATAGTATTGATGATTCTTTCATAATGATGAGCCTAATTCAACTCAATGATTCATCTTGGGCCTTTTTTGATGTAAGCTTGGGAACGAGTTTACAATCCCCGATCACACCCCAAAAAAAGGTCATCGGTTGACTAACCAAGCACCACTGCTCAATGGATTTATAGTTGAATGCGATCAAACTACGTCATTTCCGATCGGGGATTCTAAAGTTTAGCCTAAGCTTGCACTTTAGTCAAATTTCAACTAAAATGCAACAGGCCACTTACTATAAATATTTCTTTTTGTCTTTCAGAGATGTGCCCCAGCCATCACTTGAAAGGTGAGTTACTTTTGTCATAGTTTATTAACACAACATTTTTACAATAAGGCTCATTTTTTAGGTTCTGATAAACCACCGTTAGCAACCAGTTAGCCAAATAAAAGCCCTCTGTTTTGAAAAAAAGAATTGGGTCGGACTGAGCAAGCACACTGGGTTTTAACCGTCACAAAAATTCTTGTAGCAAAGTACTGATCAACGGACACTGTGCTATTGTATAGACTCACTGCACCGGTGAGCACAAAACTCTGACTACCATCTAGCTGCCTGCTGGAAAGTCATCTCCAGATCAATGAAAGTAAAATAGGCATTTTCAAAGTTCACAAATTTGAGTTGAACTCTGAATTTCATTCTGACGCGTCACAAAGACATCAATCATGGTCGAATTGGTTCTGAAGCAGAAAATTCTGAAAGATAAATTCAGTCAATGACACTTGCAATAAAAGAAATGATATATCATAAACCAGATTCCCAAAAACTAAATACGATTAGGATTTTCATGGTAACCCTTTTGCTGCGGATGCCATTTTGGCCAGCACCACCCATTCAGAGCTGAGCAGTGGCTAGGCCTGAGCAGTGATGACATCTATTGGAGCACTCAAATACTATTGAAAAGTGCTGCCGTCTATAGTACTTGGATCAAACTAATGCTCCTCAAAGTGTAGCATGTGGAGGCTGCAGTCCAGTGCTGATTAATTTATATTTCAAAGAACATGACGTGCTGTCTACGTCATGTTCACCTGAGGCGACCTGTGTCATGACGTACTATGCATGTCACCAGCAGCAAAAGTGTTTACAGAGTGAAATGTACAGAAGAGAAGATGTATCATTCATACCTAACATAAAACATAAGCAGACGTGTCTTCAGAAGTTACTATAAACCAAATCACCGATGGGGAAGGGATTGCAAGGCTGAGGAGGGTGTGGCGGAGTCAGGCTGGGGGCCGTTCAGATAGCATGGGAGGGGTGTTGATGATTTAGATAGAGTGGCCAGAGATATAGTTCTACAGGTTTCACCACTACACATCCATGTTGTCTGGAAGGTCCAATCCATGGGTACTCCTAGCCACTAGACCAGACTTACAGCTAGCTGAATGTGTTCTAGTTTGAATACTGTTTGGACACCTGATACACACAAACAGAAGAGAATCCATGCCAGGTACACTACAATTTCAAGATGCACTCTATATTACCAATACCAGCAATCTCCATGCAGGTATGACCATTTGAGGACAGGCAGTTTTTAGGAAAATCCAGCCTATTTTCCCAACTTCAAAAAGAAATAATTGCAATGTGTGCACCCTGCATTGATTTGAACATGGTTTTTATTTCTGAGCAGCACTGTATTAAGCTCGAAGCAATAAAAGATTATTTGTTAGAAAGAAATCCCGCCAGTCCTCAAAATGAATAACTTACGCTCCCGTTTGTTGGATCTTATCTTTGGCGTGCGATACTTTTTCACTTGTTCTTTGGTAACTGCGTGATACAACATTAACAAATATGAAAACACAAACCCAAGGGATGTGAAGGCCCGGAGGATGGAATCAAGGGGTTAAGATAAAACGTTTGGCAAAATTTCACGCTTTAACAGCGTGAAGAAACTAAAAATTTCCACCCAATATCAATAAAGTTTCTTTGGGTTGTCATTTTTGAGACATCACATTATGAAAACTGGATTTCTTTCGCTTCGAAACGTGTTGCTTTCAATTGGGTAGATTTTTATGAAACTCCCAGATGCTCAATGTTGCTGAAAGTCTCCTAACTAATCATCAGTAGAGCCCTGCTTGCATCATGTTGATCTGTTCCTAATCCTCACGTCATAAATCACCTCATCACCTAATGAAGATCATCTCCCTAATTAGCTCATTAATCTAATTGACTCCCTTGGTATCATTTTTTAATCAATTTTGTGACAGAGGTTGTCTGTTGCCTCCGCTCTGTTGATCTCGGCATTATATATTAGTGCTAACTTTAGAAATTCCCCACCCTCAATCCTTGGCGATCAGGCCCGACATCTTGGGCAAAGGTCTGAGAGGCCGTCAGTTCATCACATTTCATTATGACCAGGTCAGTCTACTAGTGCTGCCACCTTTAGCAGATCAAGGCAACATCAAATCTATATGAATTCCTGTAGTTCCCGACAAGACATCGAGCAAATCCTTTCCCACCTAATTACTGTAATTGAACTCATTACCCCATCAATCTAATTAGAGCTGGAAAGACTGTGCAAAGATCACCTCTTTCGATCCTTCATCCTGCAATCAGCTTAAGAGGGTCTCTCAATATCAAGAGCGAGGATATAATTAACGTCTCTTGTTAATAGATTAATCCTGATAACAGACGGAGCTTTCGCCCATACTCACTGCTGTAGTTACAGAGTGTCTGTCTAGAAAAAAACTACTGGCAGAAAGGCTGTGCCACAAGTGTTAAGAAATTTGCTTTTTGAGGACATTTTTAAAATGGTTCATCGCATCAAATTTTTTTCTAATTTTGATGAAATTGCCAATAATTACCATAACAGCCGTTTCGAAACATGCCATCAATTTAATGTTACATCCCCTTCGTCTAATTCTCGACGCTAAGGGATTCATAATCAACAGACAGAACAGACTGCATGCTGACAAACAACTATGGATTGCTCACATGGGCAGCAGCCGGCCGGGAGGAGAAGGATCAGGGGATGCAAACCTCTTCTCCTTGCCGACAAAACTGACAGTACTTCGTCAAACGTAATGCTCAGAAAAAAGTCTCATGCAACAGGCTCAATCCCATTGTAATTCTTTTTCCAAATACCTGACCTTTTGAAACACAAAACCCCACTACTCGGCCATAACATGAAAACTAAAAGACGGCTACATAAGAGAAAGACTCAAAACAAACATAAGAGTTTCTCATCTATGTTGCACCAAAATCAAAACTAAAACCTAGGAATAGATAAAATGAAATCTAAGTTGTTGATGCATCCACAAATACACCTAAATAGAAGAAAGTCTTTAGCGTAGTCAAAGAGATAGGCAGAGCAGGCTGAATACCATGAAGCAGGTCACAGACTTATGTTTCCCGACATTTACTGGTGACGCTGAGCACCAAGATGGTTGATGTGACGGCTGCACTGACCAATCAGAATGAACCTGATTGGTTCCCGCTGTCAGTAACATCCTTCAACCAATCAGTGCACTAAAGCTGGAGCAAACACAGTTCTATCAGCCGTTTTGGTGAAATTTTGAACGAAACTAGCCCACTTGGATGAAATTGGCAAGGGGCATGGCCAACAATTTCATTACTTTAGCAACTGCGATCAATTCCCATTACCTAAAACATAGCTTCTCATTCTAAATCGAGTAGCAATCTGTGACCTATCTACGAGAATCCTCTAGAGAGTCTGCCAAGAGTGCTAAAGGTCAGAGGTCAACTCCACACCATGCAGCCAATGAACATCGGCCATACTCACGTCGGCGATTGTTTGACTTTTTCGTTCCAGACATGCAGTTTTTCATTCATCTTTTTATACCTAGCCAGGCGAAGCAAGCAACAGGTTATAATCGTAAAACAAATTTCAGTCGGGGGCAAAATACTTCACAGGATTTTGCGACACCACTTTCTACAGCGGTAGTCTGATATAATCCTGCTTGCAACATCCTGTAATCGCTGGGCTACCGGAAGGTTATTTTGCAAGGACAATCATGTTGCAGAACTAGGTTATCCAGTAGTTGTGGGTCACTTTCCCATCAAGAAATTTTGCCTAAGTTTTAAAGGAAGGCGTCAGTGAAATGTGGTGATCATTTATAACTCCTTCCTTTTGATGAAATAGTAAGTAATATGCTTGTCAGGGCATCACACTGGAAAGGAACAGGCATTATGTACAGATTCACTGCTTGTACTGGGTCTAAAGGGTCATATCCTCTGCCAGTGACCACCAAGGGTCCGATATGATTACTGGTACATAGCGTTTTTCATAGCATTATTGGGGAAAGGCAAATGGAAGTTTGGGATTTGGCAGTATACTGATTGGCCACAGCGTAGCCGACGGGAACCACCTGATGGTCTCATCAGGCATTGACCTTGACCCACTTAGTGACCAAGGTCAGAGGAAGTGACCCCACGGGATTGACTAAGCTGCTAAGGGAATCAAACAAGGTCTAAGTGCTAGCTAACTCACGCAGCTGAATCCCGAACACTCTTATCAATAGATTCGAACGTTTCGTTAGTCTTTTTGTACCTGATGGATAAAATTCATGAATTTTTACAAACAGCTTGGCCTCAGACATGAGAAAAAAACATCTCATATCACATCTATTGTTCTTTCCCCATTCATTCCAATAAGCTGCCTTCTGTACTGATCAGAACTTCAAGGGAAGGGGTCGTCTGCCGTTGCTGCGTCCTGCAAGCTACAGCTCTAACTATCACACCAATCTCCATCATTAAGATGAGCAGACGTCTATTCCTTAATTGCAACTCAATAGAATGCAGTCAAAGGCAGCACTTCCACCAAGATAAAGGATACTGCTAGGATAAGGCGCAAATAGTGCGGCATCAAAACATGCGCAATGCTGGTGATCGACTGGCTCCCTAAAGCATTCTTGTCACCTTCCTGACACGTTCGGGATACCTTTAGAACAGAAAATCAGCCCTGGTGAATCAGCTCCTGGTTCCGGACAATTTTGCTTGTGGGGGAGGGGGCAAGTAAAGCACCAGCAAAGCTTTGCAAAAGTCCAACCGCATCAAAGTCACCTTTGAGAATTAGGTTTTTGAAGTCAAAATTTTGCTGTATCAGAATTAATGGTTGCTGCAAAACATGAAACACCTCAAACCTAACGATTTCCAGGATTCTTGGCTGAGCTGGTCGATGCTTGCAGGGGACGAATAATCGACACTGTTTTGTATCTGTCAAGGGTGTTGGTTAGTTGTTCTTAAAGAAGGGTTTAAAGAAGGTACTTTGCCAGGTATCAATAAATGAGGCTAACAGCACTGTAGAATATTTCATCCGATAAGACACAGCTAGTTAGCCAAAAGGTCTGGTAGGGATATGGATAAATGCAGCCTCATACCCATGGTATTATCTTACACACTCTGACCAGTGTATCAAGTAGTACCTTGGGAATGAGGTTAAGGTAGGAGGAAACCTGATTCTCAACGGTGAACATAGGAACAGAATCGAAAAAACTTACACTTCCGACTGTGTAATTTTTTCATTTACGGCCGATAAAGTTTCACTAGTCTTCTGGTACCTGAGGAAGGACACAGAAAAAACAAACACATTCTAGAAAATAAAACTAAAATATTTTTTCAAAAATTTTAAAAATTATCTTGGAAGCCAAATGCATCTGAAGAGCATTTATTTATTTATTTAATTTTTGCTATGGCAAACAACCTTGCCAAGATGAGATGTAACAAGCGATCTGATTGGCTACTTACGCAGTTGATTCCTTAAGATGTTTCACCCCTTCCGAGATATCGTGTTTAACCTGGTTGAGCGGCGTGATGCCGAGTTCCCGTTTTAATGCTTGCGCACGTTTGACTTTTCCCTCTAACACCGGACGGAGGACGTTTATCTCATCTTCTATCTGGGAGGGGAGAAAAGACGGTAAGATTTATCACAAAAACGGGTCAAGAGAGCTAGGAGATTTAGTAAGAGACCATAGACTTGATAAGCAGTAGGAGACATTAAACTTGATAAATGGGTATCTAGAGTTGCCATAAAAATGCTAAGTGTAGTGTTTAATTTTGCTTCTATGCAGGGGAGAGAGAACATAACATGTTGGGTGAAAGATAGATCTTCAAGTTTGAATGGATAAGTCTGTTTCTGTTACGCTTTATCTTACATCAGGTGGACCTTCAGCTTGTCAGTCTTTTCTTTTGCCTAGAGCTGGAAACATAAAAGGTTAAGGACACAGCATCCTGCTTAAAGCCCTTCAGCATTCATGAGCGTCTTTAGAGGTAGGCCCATGTTGGTTATTCAAGAGTGACTGCAAAGGGTAGCACCTAATCTTCAAACTTGATAACACAACATCAAAAGCTCATGCTGACCCTAGAGAATTCAGAGAGAAAGAGTGGTTAGATCTGTAAGGAAAAAGTTTACTCCGTGAAACCCTGAAATCATTATTGACTGGACGGGTCTTCTTCATCTGATTCTAAAGAATGCAGAGGTCTGTCATTAAAGAAAGATGTCATAACGTTGGCAGATGTTTCAGTGTCAACTGGGCTGGCATCTTAGAGAGAAATCTAAGTTTATTTTGGACATGGTGGTGGCTTCTATCTCCCACCTAGAAGACAGAAACATATGATTAATTTTGGACATGATGTTTGCTTCTGTCCTCCACCTAGAAGTTAGAAACATTAGGTTAATTCTGGATGCGGTGGTGGCTTCCATCTTCCACCTAGAAGACAGGAACATATGATTAGTTTTGGACATGATATTTGCTTCTGTCCTCCACCTAGAAGACAGAAATATAGATTATTTGTGGACATGGTGGTCACTTCCATCTTCCACCTAGAAGACAGAAATATAGATTATTGTGGACATGGTGGTCACTTCCATCTTCCACCTAGAAGACAGAAATATAGATTATTTGTGGACATGGTGGTCACTTCCATCTTCCACCTAGAAGACAGCAACATTTTGTTAACAAGTTTCAATGGCGGAGGGCTTCACCAGTTGTTTCAGAACTGACTGACAATCACAGGCACCAAGGACCACACAATCATGCTCTTGATTAAAATGCATCAGTGAAGAAGGCATGCAACTTTTAGCACAAAAATTAGAAAATAAAGGAGATTTTCCCCACATGAAAACACCCAAATGTAATCTGAAACATGAAAACCCCCACAGACATTTAACAATTGTGACTCGCTCTACCAAAACTAGGCGCTTGTCGCATCTGAACTTGACAGGTTGATACGGACTTGTTGTTCATATCCCTATTGTAGACCTTTTGTGAAATCTATTACAAACTGATTTGGTCACATTTCACAAAAGGTCTACAATAGGGAAATGAACAACAAGTCCGTATCAACCTGTCAAGTTCAGATGCGACAAGCGCCTAGTTTTGGTAGAGCCAGTCACAATTGTGGGATATTCGGACTGTCCCAAAAAAAATCTGAAATCATGACAAATTTCGCATTTTCAATCACGATCACACCCACAACACTGACATGTGCAATTTCATTATTCACAAGTGGATCACACTGTCTCACACTCACACGCAGAATCCCATGCCAGGCGAACTTGACAACATCGTCGACATCATTGGTTAACCAAACACATTTTCTCACTTCTCGAAAATGTAACATCATGCAGCTCACCAAACCACAACCAGGTACACATCATAGAATTTCAAAAGGGTTGAAGTCTGTGAGGCCATCACCAGAGCCACTTGGCTAATCGGGATGGTCATCTTGCCACACTACTGAGACCACTAATTCAACAGCCCTTTTGAAACTCTTAATGTTTCCCTGAAAACATCGACTACTTCCTAACAGACTCATTCACTTGTACTCCAGATTCAATCACATTCAGATTCATCAGATCGGAGATCTCACCTCAACTGAGGAATCTATGTCTGATCATTCCTCGTTGAATAGACCAATGACTGTATCTGATTGGACGAAATTGTACAATGCATCCTGGGAATCGCCCTTGTGGTTTTTCAACTGAGGAACGATCTTTTGATTCAGACACGATCTCTCAATCGAGATGGGGTCTGTGATCCATTCACTCACCCAACCGCGCCTTCTCTCACTCCTGCACGACAACATCTTGTGCAGAAGAAAAACGCAATTCGACTCACCCTCCGTCAAAACACAACCACTACCCACCAACGTCTACTTTCTCCTCCACCTATCCATGAAGGAGCTAACTACCACGCGGCACCTATTAACCACTTTAGAACCACCGTCCTGTAACGAATAGCGAATTCTCTCCGTAAAAAAATCGGTCCAGACTCAGTCTCAGGTGGGTTACAACAGGGTGTCCCAGAAAAGAATTTGCACCTTTCAAGTGATATCACTATTGTTAACAACTGAACCTCTGTAACTTCACAGACTCTTTCCTATTTGGGACACCCTGTACATACAACATTTTGCAAATCATTACAAACGCCACATTGTCAAAGAGTCGAATCAAATTTCACCTTTCATTCATCTTTCTCTGAAGCTATCAATAACGCAGACTCTGTAATAATCCCTGCTACTTCCAATTAGACAGTAGCGCCACCATTTGAACGAATAAGAACTAACCTTTTTGAGCTCCGCCCTCAGTTCTTCCTTCTTCCTCTCCTCCTCCGCAGGATCGAGAGCCATGGAATGAACATTGTCGCCTGATGAGGTCAGATCCGGCTGCGCGATGTCGGCAGTCTCAAAATACTGATTATCTAGAAAATAGAGAAGATGTCCTCATAAGACGAGCAAACCAGAAGTATCTTAGTTTTGGTAATCAAAACTAGCATTCAACGTTTGCCAAATCTGGATCCATGGAAGGAACTCTTTGGGCAGACGACATCAGGTGGCGAGTCAGTGATCTAAATTTAATGATATCTCCAAAACAGAATTCTGATAACGGTTGAAAGTAATGTTATGTTGGAGTTTAAATGTCAGTATTCTGCCAGATCAGTCAAAAGTGTAATGTGAGAATGGGACCAATTAGTTGTCTCTGCAAAAAGCCTTTCCCTTGCTGGAACCTTTTGTGATGGTCATTGCAGGAATCTGCGACCAGCATTGTTGACCTCTGTGACCTACAATCATATCAACCCAACGTTTACCCCCATATGAGCAAATGTTGCAGGTCGCATGGACAATAATTGATTGTGTGCGGGAGGCTACCAAGATCAGGCACAACCACACTGGCAAAATATGGAAATGTATCGAATGTTCTGACTTCTGTATCAAGCGCCAATTCTTAAATCTGTCCCATATATCACTTGATATCTATCTGATTATATTTGGCTGTAAAGCGACATGGCAGGATGAAGCCCATTCGTTTGTCCCGGTAACGAGAATTGCTGACTTGAATAATCATTGTTGACAATGAAGGATGATGGGTAATTTATAGTCCGATAGCGATGATATCATCACTGATGGCTATGGGATGTGGACTGCACTACATGTATATGGGTGCTGCAGTTCCAGTGCCAGAGTGTCTATCCCCTTGTGCCAAAGAGGCCACAAGTACCTCAGTTATTTCTGTTGGTGATTGTCCAGTGCAACAGCTAAACCTACCCGAGCTTAAATCAGGCATTCTCTTTGCCCCAGAAGGACTGAAATATCGGAAAGGAAAGCATCCCAGCCTTTCACCAATTAGCTAAGCTTCAACTGGAACGGTATTCCGTGCATCCAAAATATCTAATTACCCAGTTGATTGTTTCGGCAAACACGGTACGAGGGACCTCGTAGCATCTGTCGAGAATTCTGATAAGTATTTGTGCTCACTTGTCATCAAATACATGCCACAAGTCTGTTATTGCAATTACTGGTGTTTATCTGAACATTTCAGCAGTTCTGCAAATCTCGATGGTGATTTATGATGTCTGATGGTGACAATGACGTCTGGGTGGTTGATGGTTGGTCAGAGTCACTACAGAGAATTGACAAGGGTTGACCCCTTTTGGTGAAAGAATGGAATCTTTCTGTAAGGTTCTGCAAGGTTGGTCATCTACAGACAACAAATGTTTTACCGAATAAAAATGTTTTCGGATTTCCATGGCCAATCTGTGCTTTGCTTCAGAAAAGCTGCCTTTTTTCAGACACAGATTCAGAAATGAGATTATGAATAATTTGATTCTCAACTTCATGCATACAAATCAGCAGACGGAAATGGTTGAACACTCTTCTAAATTAGATCTCAGTCAGGCAGGATGCAGAAAGTATCAGGAATTTGCATCATTCTTGAACAAATATTTATTCTAAGCATCAGCAGGAAACATCCAGATAGCCACACATAAAATCAGTGTGTATTTTGTTTTGAGAAAAACTCTATCTTAGATTTAGGACTGATTAAGTACAATATATGACAAATTCCATTCATAAAATGCGCACAAATTTTGTTGAGGAGATATTCAAGTTATCTGGATTTCGTTTATGAGATATTCAAGTAAATCTGTGTTACACCCAAGTGGGCAGGATGAGCAGCACTTCAACAGACAAACAAGAAAAGTTTCTCAATATTTCCTACGCCACGAATATTTAAAGCTGACATGCACACTTAAACCCCCAGTGACAAGTCAGAAAACACAAACGGCCCAAAAAGTAACCTCCCATGAAATATATCAAGCTATCTCTTTTTTTGGTTCAAAAATATTTTAAAATCATTTAACCATTTTAAAAGTGACATCTTTCTCTAGTTGCGGTTCAACTACAGGAAAGTGCGGACTACATCCGAATTAGTTGTGATTCCATTACAGCTAGTCCGGACTAAACAAGTCCGGCTCTCACTAAGAGCGGTCTTATTAAGTGCGGATAGGACAAGCGGATTTAAGCCGAACTTAGAATAGACCCGGATCTAAAGCAGAAATTACCTGTAATGGAACCGCATTAGTCCGGATTAAGATCAAGTTACTAAGTACGGCTACAGGTGGCGTGTCAATGTGAACGTATTGCGCATGAGCGGAAGTGTTGGTTCTGTCAAAACAACACCTAACGCGCATAGAGTGGCGCCGCCTGTAGCCGTACCTGTTAACTTACCAATCCTGTAGTCGAACTGCACCACATTCGTTAGTCCGGACTAAGCTAAGTTCGGACCTGATGCGGATGCGATAGAAACGGATCTAAACCCTGTAGTGGAACCAAGACTTCTATGTAAAACAGAACCTCAGCAATACAAACCATTTAAAAGCTTGACTGATGACGCTCACAAAGTATACAAAATTAGATAATCAGCTCACAGAAATTTCATTGAAACTCCTGCCTATCATTTGGAATAAAATTAGAGTTCAGAATCCCTCGAGATCAAAGGATTGAAACGAGATACACTTAATGGCTTCCTAATGGCTGAATAAAACTTGATTTCATTCGACACGCTGAAGAAGAGATGCAATACGATCGAGACCTGCAGCTTTTCTTCGTTCAAGGCCCGATGATAACGCTTACATTGTAGAAATGAGATTTATTCTAAAACAGAATGGATGAATTAGATTCGCAAGGCTCTCTTAGGAAATTTCTTATTAGATTTGTAGAAGGATAGATGAAATTTTGCTGATCATGGAACTGGCAAAATCCAAAAATACTTCATCCAAATCAAAATAAAAAGAGTCATGTTGGAAGAATGGGTGTAGAGGGTATGCAGCAAATCTTTTTTTTCAAACTAATGAACTCAATTGGATCAGAAGCTTAGAAGATGCAATTATGACCAACTATGAGGAGAATTCAAGCAAAATCAGTTTACCTTTTTTTAGAAATGTGATTTGTCTTTCGGATAAGTGGATGTAATCAAGCAAATTGTGACATGCTCTTCACAGACAAATTGCTTCCCGAACCGAGGAATTCAATCTATCTCAATCTTAATCTAATCAGAATTGTAGAATCTTAACCAATTTTGAGAAGAAAATTCATGCAAAAATCGACTCAGGATTTTTTACTAACAGTCAAGTTGGTCTCATAATGGATATTCGTCATGGAAGAATTAATGACATTGGGTAGATTCAAGGCAATTTTCCTCTCAAACTAACACTTCAAATCTAGAGAAGATAAAGAAGACTACTCTATCTATTGAAAAAATAGATCAGAACATTATTATGATAATATAGGATATCTACCTAACAGACTGACAACAAAATAGATGGGCATCCAAAACCACAAATTGACTTATTTTCCCGACTTCTCATTAATTTCCGCATTCTCATGTTACAAATACAGTAGTTAGTAAAACATAGCATAACCAACAAAGTTATGATTGGTGTTATGTGCTGAGTTACTGCATCCGCAAAATCTTCACAACGTTTTATGAAATTCATGAAAAAATTCTGAAAAAAAATTTTATGATTTTTTTCTGATGGATTATGAAATTTCTATCAGGTTATCTAATAAGAAAAAAAAAATTTCGTGAAATTTTTTTCCCGCAAATCAAAAATGTTGGCAAAATCCGCAGAAAAAAATCACTCGCAAAAATTTGGCAGTTCACAGTAACTGAATTCCAAAGAAAGAGTGAGGGTGCTGAAAATTGAAAATTCTTGTTAAACACAAAGTTTGAGATTCTTCCAAGGACTGATGGTTTACAGCTAGTGACAATTCATGCCTTTCTCTAGCAGAGTTCTAAGGTTTAATTTTCTGGCAGAGTTCAAATTTGCTCGATCACCAAACACTCCAAGGTTGTGGCTAAAATCTTGGCCAAAACGTGCTTCGGTCGAAATGAGAGCTCTACCAGTGCATGTTAGGTGATTGAATACCGATAGCAAGATATCAATTTCTATGCTAAAACGCCTCAAGACTCTGACTCAATGTCGGGCAGTTCTCCAAATGTTTTATTTCACAGGAGAAAGCATAATACCAATGCATCAAATCAGCCTCTGATAAAAGTAACATGATACTTGCCCAGAATGAAAAGCCTGGTTCTACTTCATGAGCATTCTGGTAACTGCGTTGCAAATTTTCATTCAAATTATCGACACCAGCTTGATCAGTCCTTGGAAGGTAAAACATAGATATTAAAATATTAGACACAATACAGATCTAGAAACTCTGAAACGAGCAATTGCTTTGGATGTGTTATCACCAAGTTTTAACCTCATGAACATCTGACTCAAGACCAAACTTATAATATCTATCTTTGCTCTGACGTGGATCATTTCTGCAAGGAAGTCTGTTTCTAAACAGAGACTGGCAAACAAATTGGCGATAAAAGTTCGGTCTTGATAAGAAGCGCATTCACCAACTAAGAATAGTGCAGACGAGTGATTTTAGTTGCTGCGACATGCGACAGAACCACGACAACATGAAGAGTGATTGCAATTTAAAAACCACAACACCCACCACAATTGTCATGTTTTCATGGCTCTGTCGCTAAGACAAATATCGCTTGTTTGTGCAGCACTTTAGGCTAGAGCTGAGAATCACTTAGATTTGAGAAGGAAATTCAAAGGTGCATTTGGCATGCATCAGCATTCTAGAAGGACTGCATATAAGACCAGAGGCCTACCTTTGACAGGCCTAAGGTCCACTCAACGAACACCTCCTATGCAGGAAGTCTGCAAGCAGTTGGGAGGGATTGAGGAATTTTGTATAATGCCAGTGGAGATCGCTACAGAAATGAACTTTATGGGTTGGAAGCGCTATTATAGGCATATCACATGCCGCAGGGGATGTTAGCTATCGCAACTTGCAACTTAATACTTCACACCCAAAGCAATTTGAATGAAATATTCGTAAACCGCCTACCCTGCGTAATATTAATATCTGAAAGATCTGAAAAAAAGCAGAAGGGGACACGGCATAAGGATATTTGTCAAAATGGCAAGATTCAGATAATATCTCTGCAACCAAGAATTTATAGTTTTGCACAACTGAAAAATTGATAAGGAAAATATGACTTGTCCAGAACTGTAACCAGAAAGATTTTGAGCCAAAGTATTAAAGACATTCATACTTACCATGAAACCAAAGGTATTCATACTTGCCATGAAACCAGATTGGAAATTTTAAGACTTGCTCCTCACCAAGCGTAATGAGAATTGCCCAAGATTTGACTGATTATGCCAATAGCATAACCAGACATGCATCTAAAGGCCAGATTCCACTAGGGGTGTTTTCCGCTGCGGCATGCAGCCACTGCTTGAACGCACGGCCCTAGCAGGAGCTTGGTACTTCCAATTACATTCTAGTCTGATTTCAACCACACCAGCAGATAAATGTTGATAACCCAATACCCACTTTTTCCCTTAGCAGTGATTGCAGCGGAGACCAAAGCACCAAAGGAATCAAGCCTTTAGACAGCAAACCGATTCCAGATTATTTGCAAATTCCCATCCCACAACACAAACAGACAACTAAAACTTCCGGTAAAATATCCTTGAAAATTACCTGTGGACATTGGCGAAGCTGAATCGAGGCTATCAAAAGTCCGATCGCGAGTCAAGCGATCCGTGTTCACCTCAGATTCTTCATCATCGGAAAAATTGTCTGTGGAATCAGAATGGACGAGATGAAGATAAGAATGATAGTTATCAGGTGTGCTAATAGATGGAGTATAGTCAAATGCCGTCAAGTCCGTTCTTTCCTTTTCTCGTGAATTACAATACATCTCGTATGACACTTTTAAATCCAGTTTGAAACGGTTTTTCTTCTTCCGTGTGAGGTTTAAGTTTTGTAAATCCTTGTGAATTTTGTCAATGTCTACTGTTGATGGCGTTGCGCTCGTGCTGACGACCTCATGCGATCTTGACCGCCTCATCTTCCACTGTTGGAAGAATTTCGACATTTCGCCGATGTGATCCTTCATTTTTTAAGCAGAAATATCAGCAGTGTGGTGACCTTGAAGGCAAGGTCAGAAAAGTCAGGTCCAAGGTCACTTAATCCAAGGGACAAAATGTCAAGTTCAAAGTCTCGTAGTCCAAGGTCAAATATATTGTAGTCGATCGAATGTCAAGGTCACTTTTTAAAGTCGTTAATCCAATTCGAAGGTTGTGACTATATCTTGAAGGTCGATGTCTCACTTTTCCATTGTGTTTCCTAGATAATTTCAAAGGATGACCTAAAATGTGAAAATGCTTGGTATAGAAGGGAGAGCGTATAACAGAGGGAGGTCAGTACACTTCCTCCTGTCTCTCCTACATAAACCTCTTTCTGTGGTACACTATACACCATCTGGAGAATTAGGCCTTTGGTTTTCTTAGAAGGAATTAGAGCTTTATTAACTCACAATAACTCTTTTATTTGAAGTTCAGCACAAAATGTATCCAACTTATGAGCTTTTAACAAAACATGGGCTTAGATTTGCGAGATTGTGACACACAAAGTAGAACCAAAATACCTACAATAAAAATACCTAAAAATCACCTACAAAGTATTTTCTTTGTCGACAAACTAACTGCTGTCAGCACTATTTCACTTGGAAAATACTGAAAATTTTAAGATCCTTGCAGTAAAGCTCCGCGGTGAGTTCTGTCTCGAAAGTGGTAAGCACCAAGTTCTTAAGATAGCCAAAGAATGCAGCTTGTCTGCGCACATCTGACATTAAACTTCCTACACTTTGATAGCTTGTCAAGTAAGCCAGATCAACAGGCTCCTATTACTCTCACAATAGAAAAGTCCCTTTGAAGAGTCAGCGTCTTTTGAACCAAAGTCTGAAATGTTTCTGTTGACGTAGTTAAGCCCACATTCGTTGCATCCTATTGTCGAGTTTACACCAACGCTTGGAGAGTATTTCTAAGAGATACAGGAAGTGAACTGAGACGTTGAGAGAGGAAAGGACAGCCCAAGTTCCTGTTTCAACCTCTGTCTGAAATTTCTGAGAGAGACAAGAAATATCACCAAAGTGAACCGAGTTATCACAGGAAAGTTGCTCCAAGTTAAACCTTACCATTTACTTCAAAGTAAAGGAAATAACACAATGTTACTTTGATATTAAAGCTACCCTGTTTCTTCTAAAGATTTGCGATCATAATTCACAGAAATTCTAAGAGAAACAAGGCAAGAAATATTACCAAAATGCTGTTAGAGGAGTCAGACAAAAATTCAAAGTGAAACGAGTTATCACAGGAAAGTTGCTCCAAGTTAAACCTCACCATTTACTTCAAAGTAAAGGAAATAACACGTGTTACTTTGATATTAAAGCTACCCTGTTTCTTCTGAAGATTTGCGATCATAATTCACAGAAATTCTAAGAGAAACGAGGCAAGTCTCCAGGAACATAGTAAAGACAACTCAAGTTATCAAAAGGCAATTGCTCTCGCTAAAATCTCATCATTAATACCTAATAAAATGTCTAACTTCCTGATTCTAATGTATCTATTGCTTGACATTCAACACCTCAGATCCTTACTATAATCGACAATGTTTCCATCAGATATTATCAGCGTTAAAAGCCCTCAAACTCTTTATCTAATGGTCTTCAATGCTGATAGCGGAAAGTACTCATCGCAATAGCTTTTAACACGATGGAAATTTCTATAGCAACACATCAACTCGCCTTTTACGTTGGCAGCTAACTTGATGACTATACAACAGGAAGGATCTCCGAAAATTGATAACTGACCCCCAAATGAAATGGAAATGTAGAAATATCACTTGCCAGATCAGCTTAACACACACCTCAAACCCGATAGGTAGTTTTCATTTACATTCTGCTCTGTAGATCTGCCAGAAATACAGAAACGTGACGGCTTCTTGAAGAAGTTTTAGTATAAAAACTGTCTTAACTCTGCAGCAAAGGTCATTCACACTTACACCTTGCCGCTTCCACAGAAAAACTTTCAACTCAGCTGAGAGGAAAAACATCCAACTTCAGCTCTTGTTCACCATTTTTTTGTACAGACTTTTCAATCTTCGATAAAAACTCATCTCGAAAGTACTAACTACAAACCTTTGTCGCTGTCAACGCGAAATCTTGTAGGTAAAGGTCAATCACATATTCCTTATGATTTTCACACCTATGATATCTGTATGATCTGAGGTATATCCGTGCCGGATGACACCGGGTGTTATCCAATTTTTCACCCACTCAGCTCAGATCATCTCTCCGCAACCCCCATATAATCAACTAAGTAATATCTATTTCTCACGAACACGTAAAATGCCAACCTCACCCCATTGTACAAATACTGGAAAACTTTTTTGTCTCCAAGTGACTCTTTTTGCGAGAGGATTCGCCAAATTTATGAATCGAGGCAAAATGTCTGGTACAGGTGATCTCAACCACCATATCATTCCATAACCATGCAAAAAAAGTATGGAATAATTTTCGCTGACTAACTGCAATAATTTGCACGAGTGATTAAAAATGAGATGAAAATTGCAAAAATAAACACCACCTTTCAGAATTAAAATGATCAAACTATCTTTATGAGCATCTTCGCCAGATTACGCACTTACAAAATCTATTTCTGTAATGAAATATAAGAACTGACGTCAGGTGATTCAATTTTCAAACATCGACTAATGTTCCGTGTTTTATCGCTATCTTTGATCATGTGACCTTTGAAAACGCTCCCGGGCAAAAACATGATTCTGACAGCAATTTTTCAGTAATTGATTGCGAGGCAAATTACAGATTTCATAAACTGCGTCAGTGGAAGCAACAAAAGGAACGCTACATTAAACATGGGAATTCTGGATTCGATTTATCAAACTTAAGTGCACGCCAGGGCATAGTCTTGATTGAGTCTTTCAATGAGTTTTTTCAATCAAGAAAAGAAATTTACATATTTAGCTATCATTTGAAGTTTTTCTCTTCCTACATGTAGCATTTCTCAGGTGTATCAATAAAATAGCAGAGCAAACCAGCTCAATTATTTTGTTGGTCTGGCCTAAATAATGACACCAGAACCTCAAAATGCTTCTGATAATGATATTGATAAAGTCTAGCCCAGCTGAGCGTCCGGCCTTTGGGTCTCTAGTTCCATCACTGTTGACCACACTCTGCTAATTCCTTTCCAATTTATCACCCAATTTCGGTGCATTGCCTCTCACATAGTTTCATATGAACTGGACATTACGAGCCAGGCCCTCAAGCCTTTTGTTCCATCAACTACCCTTGGATCATTTCTCACCTTTTGCTTCTTAGTCCTATTCTATTTGTCACTCAATTTTTCTCCATTTCTGATCACCTAAGGAGATCCCAAACCACATTAGATCATTTCCGACTCACTTAGCGATGAGAACAGCGCCAACTGCTTCTGGAGATTTTCGACGTGAAAAAAATAGTGGCCGTTATTGGCAGAAATTGCTCAGTCAAATGGGCCATAAAACTGTTATGCCTGATTTGTCTATGGCAATAGATTTCACCATCAGGGATTGATCATTTTGTAGGGCGATCAAATTCAGTCACGATATCATGTTGACGATGTTAAATCTACCTCAAAGAATCAACGGTTCTAAAATTCTTCAAAGAATAGGCAAACAAATTTCAGTCTGTTTACTGCCTGTCATATCCCCAACCAAGAGAAAGAAATATCGTCCTTGTAGATCCTCAGGGGGAGAGGGGGGAGACAGAGCAAGCATCGACAGAGAAATTTTACTTCAAGAAGTGGCTAGGTCACTCAAGTTTCAATACCGTCTTTCTTAGAATGCACTAGTATTCTAACTCCGAGCATTCCCGCTTACATCCACCTGCACCCAGTAACCACCATCGTAACCACCATCGTAACCACCAGCGATTTCACAGTGCGATAGATCCGGTCGTGGCTCAAGCATTCTGATTGGACTACGCTAGAAGAATTGAGAATAACGATTCTGTCGCACGGCTAATTAAGGAAAGATGCGGATATTGTGACGATGTCGTGTAGTGTCCAGTAACGGCTCGTTTGCCTGATGCACCCGATTGGGTTCAGTCTTTGCAAAGCTTCACTGAATCTAAAGATTAACCCGATTGATTTTCTGTATTTAGAGAAAATACAAAAAAATTTGCCGTCCAACCAGTTGTTTTAAACTTCCCTTGTCATAATCAACATAAGAACAAATTCCAAGTGGGTCCAAAAATGCCCAACCACTCTTCCCATCTAACCAGTCTTTTTCAAGGCAAGCCGCCGGCAGGCCTCGTAAATACCGGACCACCACAGGGACCATTAAGAAATATCAAATCAGTATCGTATGCCAACTTGCCGATGTGGTCATCAGCGGTCGGCGCCAAGGCGACAGGTTTCAAGTACAGTGAAATTGATCACGTAGATATGTCGTGATTATGATATTCCAAGAAATCCACGCAACAAATCTAATCAGCCTGAATCAAGCGAGAACTGTGTTATCGGAATGGCTATAGGTAGCATAATATAAGCTAACTAGCCTTAGCGACAGGCATCGTGTAACAGGTTGGACACATTGGCCATGACTAGATTTTGAGACTTAGACAATAACAATATCTTCCACTCTGTGGTATATGTTTTTAAAGCTCTACAACACGAACTTTGATAAATACAAACTCGATGCTTTGAGTTTAGTTGCGTAGTTTACCTGGAGGGCTCACAAACACCGCAACTTTTGAACAAAACCAAAAAAAGCATGAAAGCAGACGACCATTAAACCCTGGATAGAAAGATGATCCACAAACTGAAATCAACAGTATGAATAACAATATCAAATTCTCTGAGCAGATTAGCTTCCTTTTATGAAGGAAATTGACTTGGTTAGCAGGACCGCAAGCGACATTGATAAGAAATGCAATGACAGTGTGGATGATATTTCCCATAAGGTGGATGCAATTGGTCGTGAAACCAAAGCGAGTTTCTGATGAAACTTCTTCAAGCAAGAAAACGGTACATTGAAGTAAACAATATGGAAAGGTCATAAGGAAACCCATACGCAAAACCATCGTTTTATTTCGTAATTATTATTACAATATGCAGAATTTTTGTCAAAAAATAATAATGTTCACAACTTTCATTTCGACCGATTGAAAAATTTCTTTCGGTTTTTTAAAATCAAATTTTTTTCTTCGAAATTTTTATTTAGTTATTCTCGAAATGCGCAAAAATAAATCGCCCCTGCAAATTTGGCTGTTAACAATCAACATAACTGAGAGGACTAGCCTTGAGGGAGACGACACGAAACCAACAGAAACAAATTCATCAGCCACAAACCAATACAACTATTCATGGAACCCATAAATAATTCAATGACAGTTGGCCACATTAATCTTGCGGTGAACTGAAGGAGGTGCCATACACTGCCAGGCAAGCGATATGCATATCGCCACATCCATATTCACGTCCTCGGCGAGACTCAAGATGTTGGAGAAGAGAATATATTTGACTGATATAACAACTTTATGTGAGATGGCTGCCAGGCCATACCTCACTTTACATTGGTAACGACCCAAAAACACCCAGAGAAAGAGCCAGACGAAAAAAATCTCTGTAGCAACTTCTTGATCACTATGAGATGGTGATGTACCCAGAAGATGATTGAAGAGCTTTGTCCATCATTAAAATCATTGCCGTAAGCGATCACATGTAGTCAACCAATCATTTGAAAGCTTTCGTTCGAAAAGATGGGTCTGACACGCGCCAATTTGATCCCTAACGTTCATCGATCAAGAGCCGCCATTGTACCGAGACAGCCGACCTTTAAAACCTCGATAAAATTCCGCGTCAGGAGATGCGACTGTAGTGAGGCATCCATTAATGAAAATCCTTGGGGGAGAAACACAAAAAGATGTATTTTATCAGCGAATGATGGACTCTCTTCAAGTTCTTGAATGTAAGAGGGCAGACATCTATATTTTTAGCACAGGTCTGACAAACAAACTGAACCAGTGTAAGAACTTCTTAGTCAAACGCAATGATGATGCCACTATTCCCTGATGAATCCAGTCCAAAATCAATGCCACTACCAGCAGCACTCTAAACACCATTACAACAATTAACGTTGATCATATTCCTGGGCTAACTTCATTAGCTTCGCTATCATACATAAGACACATAATGTTACGGCTACATTCTGCCGTTGTCTGACCGCGTCTGCAACACTCTAACTTCATTACGGACAAGATGTGTTGAGAATTGTCGATAATGAGGACAGAAGATATTGTGGAGAACCTGATGGACCCAAACTAAATTCTCAACAGCTAATTGAGGATGTCACCTTACCCGACTTAAGGGGGTCCTCGGTAATGATATTTGTCTCCAAGATAATTCGACACTTGAGAGCAAGGTGATTGTAGAATTTGTACCAGTGGTGTTAGCTCCAGCAACCAGCACTGCGGTCGGGCCCTAAATGAAAGAGCCATGTCCGACAATGGCTTATCATTGGACGTCTGCCACCTTCAAGGCCCACAAAAGATCCAACTGTTTATTTACATGCGCCAGTGTGGTCTCCAGCAATCAATACTCCTGCCAGCTATTACGGTTCTCTGCCGATTAACCGGAGCTGATGATGGTGCCCTCAACACGCTCACAAGACTTTCCAGCAATCATTAACCAATAACCAGACGCTTTCAAACACGCTACGCACTGCTTCGTAAGGAAATGAGTCCTAGTACTTTACGACTGCCAACAGCATCACCCCCAATGTACTTTGCTCCCAAATTATGTGATCATCTTTCAATCATTACTGTGTAGTCTTCCTCCAATCAAATTCCAGGGCATGACATATGACACTCATTGGGTTCTTGTCAAAACCTCCTCAAAGAATAACAGTCTAAAGTGGGATATCCGCTTCCCCAGAGAGCAAACGAAAACTTGAAACAGAATCCATTCCGCATCAATACAGGCATCATCACCATGCTCAGTGGTCACCAAAGACTGCAGAGACATTGGCCTCAATCCACGCAATGAACCCAGCACTCAAAGCAGCTGCTCCAATCACATTTTGAAACCGTTATCCTGGGGAGTCTTTACAGGTTTAGATCATTTAGAAGTAGGTCTTTGTCGAACTAAAATCTAATCAACGTGCTCTTCCAAAGTCCCCTTTGACCTTGGCAAGTCCTCTTTGACCTTGGCAACTCCAACCAAAAGACTATTTCGGAGATCGCAGGCCACTTCTGGTGACAAAAAGAAGCTCTAAAGACTCATTGCTGGGGTTTATATCTCGCAAGACCATCCACGGATACCTAATGCATGAGGTGCGATCCCCACCCCCGGCACCTGACCTTTGATAATTTGCTCATAGAGTATTGCATCCACACCATGTTTCTGCCCTTCTGCTATAACCTGCGGTACTCTGATCTTGACATTTATGACATATACATAATCGTATTTGTCCATGAATAATCGTGAACATGTTTGGCTAACCCCAAGGCTCTGGTTTCTCGATAACTACTGTAAACCACAAAATGTTCAGAGCCAAGATATCGGGAGTTTGTTCAGATAAGGAATCCAGCCAACAAATGCTCAAATTTCTGTTCCTGGCAAAATCAGAAAACACACCATTATTCATTTGAATACCAATTTACTATCAAACCTTCCCAAGCCATTTTCTTGGAGCCACAACCCACTATTATGCTGGCGACAGAGGAATTATCCCTCCACAATATTCCAATTATCGAATAGTGGTCAGATACGTGTAAAATGATGATAAGCCGTGTGCACAATCGGCAGACAAGGTCAACAGAAACGATAGTCGCCAAAAGATTTCGCCAATCCAATATAGTAGACAGGAGCAATCTAATCAGTAGGAACAAGGGTATTTCAATTTCAATCGAAACTTCTTCTCACTCAAATTTGTTGAGCTCAGTTATGGAAAACGCAAAAACTCAACCAGCAACAAATAGGATTATCTTCATCCGATGTTCAAATGATTGAAACATTGGGGTTGAAACGACAAGTGGATCACAGGGTCAACTCACAAAGTCGCAAGACTCAAACAAACAACTGGACCATGAAACCAGAGCAGTCAGACGTAAAGCTCTCGAACGGAAACTAGATTATTTCGAGCTTGTTATAAGCACCAACACGCTCATCACTTAGAAACATAATGCACTGCTGCAGATATATCCTCCTCCTTGTCAAATATTCAAATCATTGCCGAATCGTGCTGCGGTTAGAGACACGCTAAATGATCGGAGAACGATAACTTGAGCACACAATTTCCCAGAAGGTCAATTGAAGGGGGAACGATTATTGAGCGACGGATGTGGTGTTGCAGCAATCCCACGGGAGCAGACATTGACTTGTTGCCAGATTTTCCATGACAGATCTCGCATTCTAAACGCTCATCTATTGACAGAAGAAATGGGTTGTGAGCCATTGAATTGCCTGTCAGGTTCTAGATGGTTGGAATCAGAAAGCAGTCTTCACCATAGACTTTCCCAATTTTTTCATCCATTTTCTTGATTTACGCTGCCTGACTGAGTGTAGGGTTGGGTAGAGCGCTGTTCATTTGGGTGTTGTCTTGCAAATTACTGAGTGCAGAGACTTTCACCTTCAGGCTTTGATAAGTCCATCATCTACGTTGCCAGTTCTGGGTTTCGAAGGACATGCTTCCGAAAGCTCCACTCGCCTACCTTCTTATCTCATTACCTCACCCAATAATAGGGTCCCTCAGGTGTTTTCATCCCTGACCGGTGGCCGGCGGCGGCTGGGATTAATCTACCAAGCAGATATATTGATGCCCAGCTTGCCTGGAGGTGTCTGTGGTCTCGCCTTTGAGCTTTGGGCTAAAATCTCTCATCTCTTGTCCTAGTTTTGGTACTTGAGCGATGTGACTTTACCAAATTGGTTGGAAGCTCTAGGTTTCTCATCATTCTCTGAACAGCCAATCCTTTACTCCTTTAGTACCACCATAGGAGCAGCATTTTGGCCTCATAGTTCATAATTCAAGATCACCATATCATAATTACCTGTTAGAACAGGCACTGCTCATGGGAGAGATGGCAAGCTATAGCAACCTGAGGGATAATCTTCATCAAGTTGGCTGGGTACAAGCAATTATCAAATGGTTCCCAACATACATGTATAATAAACCTGGGGAACCAACCTAAGTCGCATAGGTAACGACAACTGACCTTAACCAATAAGTCAACACCGACCAATCGGACGGACAACCAACCGCAAGGAATATCGGTTCCAGACCAAACCGACCACAAAACGTATTTAACTTGTCACAATCTCCATTATTCATGTGGGGACTCGCACAAGATAAATTGACGCCAAATTCAATTTTCGGTAACTTCCTCAAGGAATTCTTGAACACTGCTGACATGGTCCAAATTATCCAAAATCGAATCCTAACTGGAGAACTCATAATGCCGAGAATTATGGGAAAATTGGACAAATTTGTGAGTTGTTCAGTTTAATCAGATTTGATTTGATTCTAGCGAGAGGTCATAGGGGTGAGAATAGTTTAAGTGAGTTGAATTATGTATGGTAAACTGAAATATGACAACTTAAATCCCCCGACAGAATCACTTGGGATATATTGAAGTGTTGCTAACATGTCAAATTTGGAAATTTATTCCTTTATTTTGGCCAACTCAACTCGGTACATGAGAAAGTGATGGACAAGGCCAGTCTGGCGAGGATGGTCAAATATTCCTTGTTTGGCATCTTCAGGTAAAATAATACCTTTGAAAAGACCGATTCGTGTTCTTTTGATCAAACTCAAAATTTGACAAGTGATGTGGGTTGAAACTTGAAGGAAAATCAAGAATTTGATGATCAGCACCTATGGGAACAGATGACAATCACAGAAGGATAAATTAATGAATCTTGCATATGAATTGATGATTCTCATTCTGTATTTTCAGAATATAAGTTTTGCATGCTTTCCGATTAGAGTTTGGTTGAGGAGGTTGATGCTTTGAGCTAAATCTGCCTTTGACTTCTGACTGACTCATCTTCCACTATACAACTTTCATTCACAAACAAGCTGGACAAATATAGGCACTTTGACTGTGGAAATGAATGGTAATTGCCTGAACATGCTCCGAATCTACGCCAACCAATTTCTGCCTTGAGGACGGACGTCTATCCTTGATATGATGTCACAAAAACATGGGGTTTGACTTCAGATTACTTGCACAGATATCATGCTTCTGTATAAACAGGTGATTTTTTTACAAATCGCCGAGGGATAATCCGCCATGATCATACAGAACAATCCTCCATTACGAATTTCCTAATGGCCATTGCTGGTAATGGATCACAAAATGATAGGTTGCCATTGCAAAGCAAAGAAAGGGAGATCTTTTCCAAGATCGAGTCCACAAAGAACGACGTTTCTATGAGTTTTTCTATGAATAATTTCAACATTGCCACTGGAGATAACTCAGGTCGCTGCAAGACTTTTTTTTCTCGATTCAACATGATTGTGACCGAGAATGAAACGATAGGTCTCCACTCCAGAATATTTTCTGTCACGTCACAATACAACAGATCTAGGTTTAGTTGATTGTGGGATATCCATGTTTCTGTAACAGGGGTATTTTTTAATATCTTTATCCAAGAGATAAACAAACAAGATTGCAGAGAATGGTTATCTTTTTATCAAGTGGATGGGATTGGCTAATGGACGAGATAGCAGTTGAGAGAGAAATGGAATGATAAGCCATCATCCTTGAGATTAGGGCTGCTAGCTCACTGGCAGAAGGTCACAGAGGGCAGAGATTAACATTGCATATGATGCTAGCAGCAAAGAATGGTGAAAATGACATCTAGTATATTCTTTCATTGGTCCAATAAACACGACAATGGACGGCAGCCACTAGAATCGTTGAACACACCACTCAAATCATCATCGTCACCAAATTTAGTCAGAACCCAACCGAAATCAGCCGCAGGCAATAACTTCTAAAATTCGCAGCTTGATCAATCGGGGAGACACAGCTAACTTGTAAACTGAGCGCAACCCAGCAAACAATGACATCTACCTGACATTGCCATGGTAACATTTTGACAACAATCTCCGATTTCAGAAAATCTTTCATTTGTCGATATAGCTGAAAGTTACCAGTGTGATATTGATAGGCACTGAAGAAATATTGGAGAATGTCAATTCCATACACGACTTTTAAGTAAGGGATATGACATCAATCCATTCAAGCCAACAGGACTGTTGGACTGAGAGTGCCGAAAAGAAAACTGCCAAACCTTCTTAGTAACTGTCAGACACCAAAAAACCAACATGCAACATTGAACAAAAAAGATTAAGTTAGATGCATATCAGTACCAAACAAGTCCTCGTACGATCACATAAACAACATATCAGCACTCAACGAGTCCCCCATGAAAAATACATAATAGTCTAATCTGTAGATGGAATACGCACTCGGAGAAAAAACCTGCCGAGGACATTGCAAAAATGATAAAGTATCACCTGACAGAATGGTCCTAATGCGCCATAAAAACATTCAATATTCTTCTCACTGCCAGTTGAGATTCTTTTCAGTGTGTCATTGCATCATGAAACCCCCTAAAGAATAGACATCACCATTAAGTAGATCTTTTTGTCCGGACAGACTGCCGCGGTAAATGATATCTTGCCGCAGTAATGGATGAAATTGTAGCCGCAATTGTATAGGTTGAGCCATATGGTTGATTCGTGCAATTGTAAGTGATACTAGTAGTGTGCACGCTTCTGACAATAGTATGTGGAGGAGATATCGTTTTAAGATACTTGTATTGGAAAGGAGATATTCAGGGTGGCATCCCTTGTATCAAAGGTCTGATGTTCCGTGTTCTGGTTGGCTCTAGTATCTGTTTATGTCCTAGAGAGGGCGACTTTCTTCAAAAGCATAGGTTTCCTCCTCCACATCATCACAATTCTGAAATCATGGTCAAAATTTGGACCTTTGCCTTATCATTTTCCCTTTATACCATATAAACCCCCATATGTACCTCAATGCCCAAGACAAATCCATTTATTGTCATTGACTGAAAAATGTACATCATTTTTAACCATAGAACAGGAGTTTCCCGACTTCACCGCAGCACTAAACGTCAGACAGGGAGTGATTTGGATGACGAGTATCGTCAACCAGTGACGCCATTCAATCCCTAGATATGCCTTCAGGTATCTGTCAATATTCAATCATCCGTGATTGATTTATCTTCCACATATCTATAGTCTCTATTATGCTATATAATCATGTTCGGAGTGCGACATTATACTTTCAGCTTCCTAGTCGCATCATTTTACATAAAATCGATATAATACGCGCATCAACTTGAAAAGAGATTTATCTATTTTTGGACATTATCTCTTCATGCCCTAATTTGGTCTTATTTATATTAATTTAAAGTTATTTTCAATTCTCTTTGAAGTTACATACCATTTGAACTTTTGAAATATATAGGTTATGTAAACACATTACTGTACATGAAAAACAAACATCAAATGTTTATCATGAGGTTCGCCCATGGCACACATTAACCCCTATTCTATTTTCGAGCAATGAAGTCAGCAGACTGACAAAATGATTGTGTAAAGATCCGCAAACGAACCTTGTAATTTCTGACCAGGATGTCCATGTTTGACAAAAAACTTCAAAACAGGCAGAAAGCCTATACTTTTTACATCCGTCAAGGAAGACACGCAATATAACCCTTATTGATGTGTCAAGAAAGACACTTTAAGAGCACCTATAGTGTAAGAACATGACAACTTCTATGAAATACAGCGGTCGATTTCTTTCCTTTCTATGATAGGAGTTAGAACCAATTCCCTAGGTAATGGCGATGCAGTATGTCACTGACAGCACTGCCTGCAATAGTGCACCTTCGGAGAAAATATCGGGGAACCCGAGTAGACAGCCTTATAAGGCAACGCCTTCTAAGCAAGAAGGCAAATCTTTGAAAAGGTTTCTAATCTTGTTGCCAGGATTCCCTGGAGTGTAAATGATGAATGCGTCATTTGACACCAAATATGGTAATTCTCAAAAGAGGAAACCTTCTGGAACTATCAGTAACCGGATCAACTTTCAAAGCAAGATCTGCATTTGTCTGCATTGAAAAGCCATAGCTAGAGGAAGGGAAACTACATGTTACAAGCTGAGAGGTTTGTTGTTGGAGGTGTTGTAGAGGTAGAGAAACATGGAAAGCCGCAAAGATCGTAGTTGGAAGCAGCAACAATAAAATTACAATGAGCAGTACAAAGGTTACAGTAAGCTAATGAATTACGTGATCAGATTGAACATCGCAAGCACATGAGGTGTACAAGTGAGGGAATGAGTAGAGACATGAACACATTGACTAGCGGGGACATTTATAGCTCTAAGTAATGACGGTCATAGAAGCAACGCACATGGAGGTAAAGCTGTAACATTACAAGCAGCAAGCATCATGCTGTGGATGTAGGAGGTAAAGTGGAAGCCAGCTATTTGAAAGCAGTGAGAAGGTGCTAGGTTTTAAGCAGTAAAGATATGGTGTTTGAAAGCAGTTAAAGGGTTGCAGTTGAAAGCAGTGTAAAGATGATAGATGAAAGCTGTGCGATGGTTGTAGCTGAAAGCAGTGGATGGATGGCAGCCTAGAGTGGTGCAAACGTGGTCGTTGAAATGAGTGCAAAGCAGAGCAGAAGTGGTAGATGAAAGCAGTGCAGAGGTGGTAGATGAAAGCAGTGCAGAGGTGATAGATGAAAGCAATACAGAGATGGTAGATGAAAGCAGTGTAGAGGTGGTAGATGAAAGCAGTGTAGAGGTGATAGATGAAAGCAGTACAGAGATGGTAGATGAAAGCAATGTAGAGGTGGTAGATGAAAGCAGTGCAGAGATGGTAGATGAAAGCAATGTAGAGGTGGTAGATGAAAGCAGTGTAGAGGTGATAGATGAAAGCAGTGCAGAGATGGTAGATGAAAGCAATGTAGAGGTGGTAGATGAAAGCAGTGTAGAGGTGATAGATGAAAGCAGTGCAGAGATGGTAGATGAAAGCAATGTAGAGGTGGTAGATGAAAGCAGTGCAGAGATGGTAGATGAAAGCAGTGCAGAGATGGTAGATGAAAGCAGTGTAGAGGTGATAGATGAAAGCAGTGCAGAGATGTTAGCTGAAAGCAGTGCAGAGATGTTAGCTGAAAGCAGTGCAGTGCAGCGGTGATAGATGAAAGCAGTGCCGAGATGGAAGTGGAAAGCAGTGCAGCAATGGTATGTGAAAGGAGTTCAATGATGGTAGCTGCAAGGAGTGCGAAGATGGTAGTGGAAAGGAGCGCCATAATGGATGTTAAAAGCAGTGCAACACAGATGGAAGCATTATACAGAGTAAAGCAACAGCAATAAGCAACACAGACTGAAGCAATACATAGCAAAGCATCAGCAATAAGCAACACAGGTTGAAGCAGTACACAGCAAAGCATCAGCAATAAGCAACACAGACTGAAGCAAAACATAGCAAAGCATCAGCAATAAGCAACACAGACTGAAGCAAAACATAGCAAAGCATCAGCAATAAGCAACACAGACTGAAGCAGTACACAGCAAAGCCTTCATCAACAAGCAACACACATAGAAACAGTACACAGTAAAGCATCAGCAATAAGCAACACAGATTGAAGCAATACATAGCAAAGCATCAGTAATAGGCAACACAGACTGAAGCAATACATAGCAAAGCCTTCATCAACAAGCAACACACATAGAAACAGTACACAGTAAAGCATCAGCAATAAGCAACACAGATTGAAGCAATACATAGCAAAGCATCAGCAATAAGCAACACAGACTGAAGCAGTACACAGCAAAGCCTTCATCAACAAGCAACACACATAGAAACAGTACACAGTAAAGCATCAGCAATAAGCAACACAGATTGAAGCAATACATAGCAAAGCATCAGCAATAAGCAACACAGACTGAAGCAATACATAGCAAAGCATCAGCAATAAGCAACACAGAATGAGGCAGTACACGACACAGATTGAAGCAGTTCACAGCCAAGTTGGCAGCAATCAACAACATAGACTGAAGCAGGACACAGCGAAGCACAAGCAAAATGCAACACAGATTGAAATAGTACACAGGAACGTTGGTAGCAATAAGCAACACAGATTGAAGCATTGCAAAGAAAATTTGGCAGTGATAAGCAACACAGACTGTAGCAGTAAACAGCAAAGCGTCAGCAATAAGCAACACAGACTGAAGCAGTAAACAGCAAAGTGTCAGCAATAAGCAACACAGAATATAGCAGTAAACAGCAAAGCGTCAGCAATAAGCAACAAAGAATATAGCAGTAAACAGCAAAGCGTCAGCAATAAGCAACACAGAATATAGCAGTAAACAGCAAAGCGTCAGCAATAAGCAACACAAACTGAAGCAGTAAACAGCAAAGCATCACCAATAAGCAACACAGACTGAAGCGGTACACAGCAAAGCATCACCAATAAGCAACACAAACTGAAGTAGTGTACAGCAAAGCATCACCAATAAGCAACACAGACTGAAGCAGTACACAGCAAAGCCAGCAGCTATAAGCAACACAGAATATAGCAGTAAACAGCAAAGCGTCAGCAATAAGCAACACAGAATATAGCAGTAAACAGCAAAGCGTCAGCAATAAGCAACACAAACTGAAGCAGTACACAGCGAAGCACAAGCAAAATGCAACACAGATTGAAATAGTAGAAAGGAGCATTGGTAGCAATAAGCAACACAGATTTAAGCATTGCAAAGGAAGCTGGCAGCGATAAGCAACACAGACTGTAGCAGTAAACAGCAAAGCCAGCAGCAATAAGCAACACAGAATATAGCAGTAAACAGCAAAGCCAGCAGCAATAAGCAACACAGATTGAAGCAGCACACAGCAAAGCCAGCAGCAATAAGCAACACAGATTGAAGCAGTAAACAGCAAAGCCAGCAGCAATAAGCAACACAGACTGAAGCAGTACACAGCAAAGCCAGCAGCTATAAGCAACACAGACTGAAGCAGTTTACAGTGAAGTTGGCAGCAATAAGCAACACAGACTGAAGCAGTACACAGCAAAGCCAGCAGCTATAAGCAACACAGACTGAAGCAGGATGATGGCTGATGTAGAGATGGTAGAAACACAGACTCAAGCAGAACACAACAAAGTAGGCAGCAATAAGCACAACATAGACTGGTGCAGGATGATGACTGATGTAGAGATGGTAGCAACACAGACTGAAGCAGAACACAACAAAGTCAGCAGCAATAAGCACTACATAGACTGGTGCAGTATGATGACTGATGTAGAGATGGTAACAACACAGACTGAAGCAGAACACAACAAAGTCAGCAGCTATAAGCACAACATAGACTGGTGCAGGATGATGACTGATGTAGAGATGGTAGCAACACAGACTGAAGCAGAACACAACAAAGTCAGCAGCAATAAGCACAACATAGACTGGTGCAGGATGATGACTGATGTAGAGATGGTAGCAACACAGACTGAAGCAGAACACAACAAGGCAGCAGCAATAAGCACAACATAGACTGGTGCAGGAGGATGGCTGATGTAGAGATGGTAGCAACACAGACTGAAGCAGAACACAACAAAGTCAGCAGCAATAAGCACAACATAGACTGGTGCAGGATGATGGCTGATGTAGAGATGGTAGAAACACGGAATGAAGCAGAACACAACAAAGTAGGCAACAATAAGCACAACATAGACTGGTGCAGGATGATGGCTGATGTAGAGATGGTAGAAACACGGAATGAAGCAGAACACAACAAAGTCAGCAGCAATAAGCACAACATAGACTGGTGCAGGATGATGGCTGATGTAGAGATGGTAGCAACACAGACTGAAGCAGAACACAACAAAGTAGGCAGCAATAAGCACAACATAGACTGGTGCAGGATGATGACTGATGTAGAGATGGTAACAACACAGACTGAAGCAGAACACAACAAAGTCAGCAGCAATAAGCACAACATAGACTGGTGCAGGATGATGGCTGATGTAGAGATGGTAGCAACACAGACTGAAGCAGAACACAACAAGGCAGCAGCAATAAGCACAACATAGACTGGTGCAGGATGATGACTGATGTAGAGATGGTAACAACACAGACTGAAGCAGAACACAACAAAGTCAGCAGCAATAAGCACAACATAGACTGGTGCAGGATGATGACTGATGTAGAGATGGTAGCAACACAGACTGAAGCAGAACACATATATTTGTTTAGGGAAGATAAACATTGGTGCATAAGTTTCATTCTTTCATTCAGCAACTGCTCCCTCTGCCTCCAAAAACCAGTCACTCACAGAATCACCCGGGACAAGGGAGCTGATATCTAATTTCAATGGGTTCCACTTTAATCAGTAAAATGACCTCGTTGCTAAAGTCCCACATGCCGTACGCCGTCACTGACAACAATATCTAAATCCCTATCGCGCCGGTTTTAATTAAGTTGAACTTGAAGTGAGATGGAAATGGAACTTGATTAGAAACCGGTGCATAGTAATTATCTGAATGAAACTGTTGTTGTGAAAAGAAGAAGAAAGTAAATATGTTTTTTTTCTGCTTGGCCCTTTCACAGTTGTTCCAGTAGGCCCTCACAACAAATTCAGATGAAATTCTCCACGTTTGTATCAGTATGAGAAGATGAGATAGTCACTTTGGTTCAATATCAACACCGGGGCAAGCACATGCACTTCAGATATGACTAACAACTGATGGATGTTAGAACAATGCCTTGTAGTTGTACACCACTGACGAAAATGTACTATTTTGTACACAACATACATAAGCGTCCACGATTAACATGAAACCAAACTAAGCTTTGACATTTCGCCATATGGTCAATGGAGATATTCTGATGTTTCACCTTCCAGAAAAGCAGATATTTCCGATTATAATGGCCTGCACAGAGCATTATATGCGCATCTCTTTGAAGTCGATGCAACTCACTCGGGAAGAAATGTCAGCATCACTTAGGCAATCTTGCAATATTGCGTCACATTTAATCTATTCCTTTTTGCGATGATGCGCTGCCTTACTTCCGGTGATTGTTCAGTTATGCTATCAGTACAACCTCTCTAATACGAATAAGAAAAGTAAACTAGTGTTGTACGCTGACTTATCATAAATTTATATCCTTTTCAATTCACTTTATTACTTCTTGTCGTCAAACAAGAATGAGGTCTTAGGCATGAATCGAGAGTGGTCAGGAAACTCTCTGAAATCTGTACTGCCAAAGAAGGTATGTAAGAATCAGAGCTAAAACTACATCCTCTAATGAAACAGCTAACCAACCTTTGTCCAGAATGTCACCTTTGAATCAATAACTGAGACAAAGAACAAAAGAAGACACTTCATCATGGTTCTTTCTTTGATCAGTAATAACTAAGACAAAAGAGATAGAACACACTCTATCTTGTTCCTTCATCAATCAGCGTTCTGAGACTTAGGTAAAGGCAGCTGCTAATCAATAGCCACTATGGGAATTCTCTGACAAAAGTTCTACCAAACTAATATCTCGGCTGAACACAAAAGAACCACATTATAAGAGCAATGATACTCTAGACTCATTTTCATAAGGTCGGTGAACAGTAGCCATTTCTTCCCCCATCGTCATCTTTCTACATGAATAAGTTAGTCTACAGAGTACCAAACTTGGCGAGGATGATGAATCAATCAATCAGACTATAGCGGATGTCACCAATGAGGTACATTCTCGTGCAAGGCGTATTCAAGTCTAAAACCAAATGCTCTGAAAGAGGTGAATGCAGAGTATTTTCTTGGATGGGTAAGAGTCTTACATGGCAAACCCTAAGCACACTTTTCTTGCAGAAATATCTCATTTTGATGCAGAAAACGACAGAACTACCGATTCCATAGAAAAGCGACGATGCCTCAAGGGGAAGTGATCCCTGGGACGCCGTTCTCAATATTCTCGATGGGAATGATAATGTTGAGTACTTAGAAGACAGATCGATTGATTACAAGGAAAAACAGATGGCGGCCAAAGGATGGCGTTTCTTTGGGTTGTTTTGAGGAGACCAATATCAATGGTTTGGATGAAAAGTCTTAGTTTTGAGTGTATCATCCTTTGAAGATGCATTTGATTGAATTTAGGAAAAACAGAGTGCCTGAAGGGTCAGCGAATCCCAGCGAGAAACAAACATCTGCGCGGAGCAGATGAACAGAAAATGATCAAATACGTTTTCTTTCTGAACAAGCCTGAAGGATTTGCCTGATCAAGACAATGTTTGAATGAAGAGTATTTCACAGAAGTTGGTCAAATTGATGGTATTGCTTTCAAAACCACTTCTGCCAGTTTCCTTCCAGTTCATTTCCTGTAGATATTGTTAATGAAGATCAAGACATTTGGTTACCTGCATGAAACGGGAATCTGACAATTTTGGCAGACTTAAATACAATGTATGCATAGATTTTATCTGGGCCTAAACATAAGAAGAAGATTCTAAAGCGATTTATCCGAGTCTGAAGATGAAATACCTAAAACTATTTAACCACAAAATGTATAGTGTACCAGAGAAAGAAGTAATGCATCGACAAAAACGAAACCTGAAAGAAATCAACTTGAGGAACAAACAGACACAAATCAGGGAAATCGGACACACAAACAACACCATTACAAACCATCATTTTATAGGCAATCCTCGAAGTAATCCAGAAATAATCAACTTTAGGACCAGATAGCTATGTTTTTGGTTGAAGCTTGATGGACTTATGATAGGAAACTGTGACTATCCACAGCGATATTTCACAATGTAATCTGTCATATGAACAAAGAAATCCTGAACGTTGTTTTCGACTGAATCCCGTTTTCGTATGATTCAAACAAAGCGACAGAGACTGTGACTAACGAGCGTTGATGTCCCGCTGTAACTCCCCAGTGATGCAGCACGAGCGATCTTCTCGGTAACTATCCAAGCTAGCCATGCTAGCCTTGATATACTAGCGACGTCACCAATATAGCTCAGCTAACGTAGACGGCAGCGCTGCCTGCACACCATATACGGCTCGAGTGAAGTTCCGCTTGATGCCAAGTATACTTTTACTGCGGTGTTATCACTGGATGTTGCCAATCAATATTTGTCATGTTGGAAGTTTCACGCCTCGGGCGAAGTGGGGTCTCATCTTTCAGTGACAAATTTGGTATGGACGCGTCAACACAAGCAGGGGAGTTCCCAGGTTCAGAATGTAATCTATAATCAAGCAGACAAACCGACAGATAGCAATAGGATTGCTCCAGACTCTCCATAGCGATAGCTTCAGGTGTTCAGACGTAGCAAGTTGAAATGAGGGGGTGGGTACAAAACAATGACACATATGGAATCGGCACGTCATCGAGGAAGGTTTCCTCGTTTAGAATCCTATAATCGACAGAAGCACAAACAGATACGCAATTACCATCAATAACACATTTGATATGATGTTCCGGTGATTCCAACAAAAAGTCGAGGGGGGGGGTCATCTTATAAATGACAAATTTGGTGAAGAAGGTTGTCCTCTTGAAATGTATCAACAGGATTATCCTATTTTAACCCTTGTAACTTGGTTCTATTCATAGACAGACTTCTCTTTTTATAAATGTGTACCTATTTATAGAAGAAGGAGCTGACCTATTGGGAAAACCATGACGACAACAGCCTTGCTTTCACTTGAAATAGCTTTGAAGGTTATTATTAAACGCAAGAGTTGCGCACTGTGGTATGGATTGTGGACTTCCAGGACAAATTTGGTTTTGAGATGAATGAGTAAAGAGCTGGGAACAGTCATAGGAATAATTAGGCTAGACTGGTTAAAGTATAATCGTTTTAGAAAGCTACTGGGAAAAATTAACCTACTGAAATAGTCATGATGGTTATTTTTAGATGCATGGCATGGGTTTCACATCGCAGAATGGATTGTAAACTTTCGGTGACAAATTTGGTTGTTAGAGGAAGTAGTATATATCTAATGATTACGGGATTAGGGAGAGTCACAGGTATAAATAGCCAAGACTTTTGGAGCAGCAAAGAAGGTTCTTTTCAACCCATTCTCCCCCGCCCCACACCAGGGGATGGACAGCACCAGTAAGAAACTTGGTAATGGGATGAACAAGTAAACAACTCTACTAATACGTAAGGCGGGGGGGGGGGGGGGGGTAACAGTCGTGACTTATAGGGGTGCTAAAGTTTTGCCTTCAACAAGCTCTATACACCTCAAGGTAGTTGCTATCAGCCAAGCAGGTCTTAATGGCAAATCTAGTGACTCACTCTGTCATCACAGTGACATCTCCTGATGCACTGACTTCTATCTCATCAGTCAAAGACGCTCTGTGTTCCCTTGCTGTGGCTTTGGCCATCACATCCTGTGTCAAGAGGGTATTAGAAGCAAATCTTAGAAGACAACTCAAGGACTAACTCTGTCAACATGGTGACATCTCCCGCCGTACCAATCTCCAACTCATCAGGTCCCACCACACCAACAATCTTTATTTGGACGGTTGATTAGGCAGGGGTTGGGTTCTGGCTGGATTTGCCTGCGGTAATCTTTCAGCGGATTAGATTGTTATCGCTTGACGTCAAAGGGTTGATGTGATTAGGTTCGCTGTCGAGTGCAATCACTGTAGCCATCGCCCTTGGGTCCAATATGGTCGAAGCAACCTTGTGGCAACCTTGTCCCTGGAGAAATGGCCCAAGTATGGTACACAAGAAGTGATGTTACTTTTGACCAGAATGTGGGCTGGTTCCAAACCTATGGTCAACATGACTCTCTGGCTCCTGGCTGTCACCCAACCAATGATGGAATATGGTAATATATTTATCTGAAGCTGGCCTGGTCTCTGCAGGAATCAGCCACGAGACAATGACTCCTTGGAATCCTGCGCCCTGGGTAACACTGGCCAGCAAACATGGTTCAGATTCTATCCCCCTACCATCATCAGCAGACCCCCAGCATTGCCTAGCCACTTGCTGTCACCCGATCAGTGATGGATTAGGGTAATACATTTATATGAAGCGAGCTGCACTAAGTGGTCTCTCTTGGTTCGGCCATTAATCTAAATGACTTTCTGTGGTTTCTCAACGGAATCCACCTCTGGATGTTGACTTCTCTGGAACCCCTTAGTATTTTATATCATTTGCTGTCAGTAGTAACACAATTTTTCTCATAGCTATTCAGTATGCCTTTCACTTGGACCCTTTTCCTGTATTATTAACCTTTTGGCATTTAGGCCTTTTTTGCTCATATCTGCAAAAGAAACATGCACGAAGAGTCTGATGTCAGAGTATCGATCAAAGGCAAACTTGACACAGATACATTCGCATGACTTTTATTCTGTAGCAAAATACATGACTGTTACCGCTTCCAAAAAGAATACGTCCTCATTGCCAAGTGATGGCATACACTATACAGTCAGTAACCAAGCCATTAGTGGTAATGGTTAGGAATCGTCTTCCTCGGTTCAAGCAAAGAAAAAAGTGTACATCTTAGAGTGGTTGGCTAATGAACTTGGCGATGGGTATCATGGGATGTGAAGGAGATTTGAGAGAGATACGGCCCACAGGCTATGTTCCATAAATCATGATTTGGTTCGCGTGATGGAGTCTTTTCTAAGCCGTTTTGCCAATGAAACTTTGTCTTAGGCAAGTTTTTATCATTGGCAACACGATCATTCTCCCTCCCAGGGCTCACAGTTCATTTCGAAACGGCACACCTTTTTTTTCAAAAAGGTTCATTATTTGCCACTTCATTTTGTGCAGCCCGGCATTTTCCTGGGAATCTGGCATTGTTACCACGAGATTCAACCACCTCGGAACATAGTCATTTACAAGTTGGCCCCAGGCCCACAACCCAGGTCAGGCCCGGCAATTTGATAGCATGAGCACTCATTACAAAGCCAACACTATAATCTACCAAACCTATTGATTGCAGATACCCAGACCCATGTTCACTGCCCGTATTAGGCTAACAGGGATCCAGTGATCTTATAATCTCCAGGAAAAGCTTGGATGCCAAAGATTGTGCTTTGTCCCCGACGAAAGATTGGTATCGATTCCCAATGATACCGTACACCCCTAATGGATTTTTATAATGTCTTTGTCCATATTTAGCCTGACGTGCACACTGATGGATTAAGGATGTTCTCCACGCTTAATGTGATCCTGTGACGCTAGGAAGTAGTAAAAAGCATTGATTTAAAGGAATGGCTTCACTTAATTTGAGGTCTTCAATTTCATATCTAGCAAGATAAGACAGGATGTCATGATGCTGAGAACTTGCTTCCAAACCTATTGGATTTCCTGTTGTCTTCTCCATCACATCAGATAATACAGTGCTGCCCCTTGTGGACTCTACAAGAACTAAGAACTTATCAAAACAACTCATGACATCGTCTCGTGCAACACTCGACGAGATAATCCCATTCAGTCAATTATGCAAATTAGACACTACCGACTTTTTACTGTATCAGAGTGATAACGCTGCCGTCACATCGGCGTGACAGGTAATCAGCGGGAATAATCTCATGTTCACACGTTCTGGCGACTGAAATATCAACATGAGATGAATCCTAATCAGATGTAGCGTACAGTTCATGCTAAGCTGAACATAGTTTTGGTACAAGGGACCATCACACTATGTACGTCATAAGAGTAGACTCTGGTTGAATTCAACTTCTAAAATTACCAAGATATGTCTTGAAAAAACGTTGAATGGCTGAATAGAGGGTGTCCCGAGAACTAAGTTACTCGAGATTATTAGTGTACAGCGCAACCTCCCTTAGTGGACACCTCTCTATCAAAGGACACAACATTTTGTCCATTGAATTTGACCTCAGTAATTGGGACACCGATCAATTACGGACAGCATTTGTCCGTCCCAAGGATGTCCTTTTTAGAGAGGTTCTACTGCAGTTTTGATTGTTGAAATCTATCTGCAGTCTGTGGTGTGATTTGACAAATGTACCCAGTCCTTAGATCTTCCATAGATCACTATGTAATCATGACTAATAGTGTTAATCTACATCGGCGTCTGATTTATTATAGATATGTAACTGGCTGGGATTTGATGACAAAACACACAGCATAAATCATGTGTCAGCATCATTGGACGATACTGGCAATGACCACTATAGAATAGATGTTAGGGATGTCTGGGGCTGGGATGAAATAGCCAGCAGAAGGGTTGTGGTGGTGGGGGGGGGGGGGGGCAAGAAATGTTACCTAACAACAGACACTGTGAACAACCAAAACCCTACTACAGAGGCCACCCGCACACTGGTCACCAGTTCAGACAGGACGAACCATCATGCACGATGATACATAGGACACTGATATTTAGCCACAAACAAATAAATCAAGTTCCTAAAAGAAAAAGACACTGATTTTAATTATTTACAGACACTATATCCGAGGCGGATCCAGGGTTAAGAAAAACTTGGGGCGCTCCAGTGCTTGCTAATAAAAATTACTCAATCTCAAGATTTTTCAAACTTTCAAAAATGGTCAATTTCAAAGCTTTTTCAGAAATAACAAGGGGCCCGCCCCCTCCTGGATACGCCTATGACTAAACGGCATTATAACTGGATGCTGCAGATATACACAAGGCAAGAAGCATCACACGCTAAGAGTTGGATGAGAAACATGATGTCCCAAATCCACGGTGCGTGCACAGACATGATGTACCCACTCCACGTAACTCTTAGGACTTACCGGCCATGTTTGCTGAAGGTTGGTCTGGGGTCAGAGTCGGAGCGGTCGGCTCGACTGATGCTGTAGAGCAAAAGGAATAGTTTAACATGGTTCGTTCAGGCACAATTTTATCGATAAAGGAGTGAAGTTCTACACTGGTGGCTAACAAATGCATCCTAGCTGAACCAGCTTCCAATGGATCTTGGACCACTGGCCTTGATCTGGTTCTGAGAAGGATGCCTAAAACATGCAACACCACTAAACCATTATGATTGGCATTTTTCGTTTCCACAGGCTAATTTTAACATTGGTTCTCCCCTGTCAGACGTCATGGAAATAAAGCCCCCCCCCCCCCCCCCCCAACTTGGGACCCAACTCTGTTTTACGAAACATCATCCTTGACATCATTCATGATTCATCAAATATTGTGGAATTATCATATCTGTGTTCTGCGCCAGCAGTACTCGAATGATTTTAACATCCCACAGCCACAATCATCCCTTCACATCTTGGGCAATCTGGTTGTATCACTGACATGTTGCTGCAGGCAAAGGAATTCTCTCGCATATCTATTTCAAATGATGAGAAAGATACATGGATCGTACAGCCATCTATGTTAGCCATCATAAACCAACTCGGAGTTCACCCTGTTTGACATTTGTCGATTACATCGTTTGTACACGAGCGCACACTCAACGTACTCCGCTGACATTTCCCTAGTCTCACGTCCATTGTTTGTGTCGGTATGTGCCTCGATGAAATGACCACATAAACATACAGTGTAAATGTCAGAAGACAAGAACTGTAATAAAGATACCCAGATGTCATGTGAATACAGCATCTAAAGAATGCCATGAATAACAATAAGACACCAATTTTTTCTCTCATTTTGTATCATTATAATTATTTATTGTTGCGTTGACATTTTATATGTCTGACGAGCAGCCTGGGGGCAAAAATGTATACAATATCTGAGGAAGACACAGTTTTTCCTTGGTATGGCAATTTATAGGGAGACGACCCGAGTAGGCAAAGCCCTTGGTGGTGATCAGTCAGGCTTGGTTTTCTGCCACAGTTTCAAGGAAGATAAGTGTGAAGCAGTTAGCACACTCGGTTAGACTCTTGAATGATGACCACTGTATTTCTCTGTGTTCTTGAGCAAGACACTTCACCCTCTTGCCTTGGACAAAGAGTACTAAAGTGGGAACTGGCAGACGCTGTTCATGTCAAACAATGAACCTTGACCATAGAGGGATAAAAAGTGGTCAAAGCACAGTAAAGTGACCTGCAAGTGCAAACTATTGAAATGTGAACTCTCAAAGATACTGACAACGCGGGACTTAGGATTGTTCATTGATCAGTTTGAGACTCTCGTTTTCACATAATGACCATAGACCGCCAACAGTATAATTCTAAGCACACATTGTAGTAAACCCAACGATACAATCAGTTAGTTTTCAATGATAATCTTGACCAGCTGTGACAAATGGATTATACTTTGAGCAGAACAACTGCATATTTTTCCATGCATGTGGATTTCATGATACATATTTCAATTGTGTAGGTCTGTGAATGATAATGGACACTGTGGTTTTTGATAAGAGAAAGCCAAAACAATAGTCATATTCAAGAAAACAGTATGAATGATTATGGTAATGTCTATGACGCTGAAGATCATAGAAATTTGGCTCACAGGTCCAGGACTTGACCTAGACTTTCTTGATAGGGAGTTGAACCAAATTTTGGCCAAAATCTCAGGAGTCCTATATGTAACAGTTTATAAGCTGGCCAAGTTTCTTTCTTCAAAAGACACTTTTTGTAAGTTGTCTTGAGCAAGGTACCGTCTAACTAATGCCTGAGTACATTTGGAAACAAGTAGGCCTATTTGAACTAGGTTATAAAAACAGGTGAATATAATGAGAATGGGTCTCTGCATTGAATGGACAAAAAAAAGTGCAGAGAGGGGAGTATCACCAGACTTAAACAGGAACAACTGACATGAAACAATCAACATGATGGCAAACTTTTTCAACAAAGACAGGGAGCCGGAACCCCATCCCAGACTGGCAGGGAAACCAAAATCAACCTACCTTTCGGATGGTACATTTTCCTTTAGAACAAATTTAAAGAATCCAGCAAAAATTATCTTTATTCCTCTTATACCAAAGTATATCCTCCTGCCTATGCACAGAAAGATTTCTTCTATGAACACGAATGGACACTTGACCCAATCAAGTACTTCAAGAAATGTTGGTAACACTGCACACAACAGCAGTGATATTTGCATATAGGCACATCATGATTAAAAATTAAACAGATCTCAATTTAAAGGTATGTCCTCCAGATAGGCATTCATATCATGACTTCACCAAGGAAATTGGATTGGATTTGTTACAATGGACTGTGTTAGAATCCTCCTACAATCCCCATAGCAACCTATTATTGAGAAACCAAACCTACATCTACATCAAGATTATCAATTTTCATGTTTCATGTACTTGAACTATATAATTATTAACGAGCAAAGGACAAACTACCTTTGACAAATTGAACCTGTTAACATACATTTACAAATGACATACCTGTATGTTGTTAAGTGATTGTGATAAGCATGCCAAGAACTATTAGATATATGCTAAGCCAGACAGACGGACTGAGTTTCATAATCAATGATAATTCAACTTGAAGTCTGATAAATTTGACACCTGACATAATCGCCAATAATAAATGCAAAACATTAGCAAAAACGGCAAATTTGTTGTCATCCCAGTCATATCATAGACCACAGTGACTTTACTCTGGTTCAATTTCAGGTCTATCCAGACTATTCACTATAGGCGATAACATCAAATCTTTGTTTTGGTCAATTTCAGGCCAAACCCTTCAATGGGCCATAACATCTTTACCATTGGATGTCCTGGGTCTATTTTAGGTCCACTCAGTCAATGGGCAATAACACATTCGTCCTTGGTCTATTCTAGGTCCATCCAATCTTTGTCCTTGGGCAGTTGTATGAATTTCAAAATTGATTTATTTGTAGTCATGGCTTTGATTCAATACCAGACATTGAGAATGAGAGGCATGAAATACTCTTTCCCTACAGTGGATACAAACACTTATTCTGTAAATGAAAGACATTCATGCAATTGAGATTCTGTAATAAAATACAGAAATGCATCTGCGTCAGAAGTCCCACAGGCCATACATGTATTTAGTACCGTAATCACATCGCTGCGTTAATCACCGCTTTCATATGATGACATCACTGATCAGCGATGATACTGATATGCACGATGTCACTATGAAGCGATGAAAACAGGACTCCCACCAGTCCAGCATGACTGTACAACGTCAGCGACATAAGAGAGAACCAATATCATCATCATCATGATCATCGTCATCATCAATCAACATGGTGATCATGGAATCGTCATCTCTCATACATGTCATAGCTTCTAATCTTGGCATCCTTCTTGTCCATGATTAGACGCAAATTTACCTGACACTGACACTGTTTGCCACGGATGACAGTTGTTGTTCCCAGTGCATGTAGGCCTATGCACACTGGGAGCACACTGGAACTCTACTGGATGACACTGGATGTGCAACCATGCATCTGCAGATTTCTCATGAAATCACTTAAATGAATGACAATATTTCTTACCAGCCCCAGAGTTGCTCATGTACATGTTCTCCTCGGTTAGTCTCTGGTCCATTTTGGCAGAATAAGGGGCCTTATGAGTCAAAAATATGATGATAAAATTTGTGATGTTGTCCTCTTCAACTTCCGGAAATGGTGAATCCAGCTGACATCATCAACTTAACCTCAAATTTGATGTCAATAATTCCTAAATTTGGCATATGATATTCCGTAAAAATGGTTATCAAGATACTAATACCAACTTTATTACTAAAATTATAACCACCAAGGGTAACTTTGTTCCAAATATTACTGATCATTTTAACGAATTAGATATATGAATAATTGTCACAATTGTCTGTTTGGAGAGTAAAAACGCAAATTCAAGATGGCGCTGAGTCGAAAAACAAACGTACGAAAAATCGTTCTAATTTCATCAAAATAATAAAATCGAAATACATTTTTATCGATTGAGGTGTACTAAACTAACAAAAAAGTGTTATTTCACGTAGTCGACCATAGATATTTCCTACCTGGGCCGAAATCTTGGCTCCCCAGGCCTTTGAGGTTGATGGCGAAAGAAACCACACGCAAACAAACCAAATTTCGCCAGTACCCCTAATCTTTGTTGTGTTTTTTGAAGTCCCTTTGGGTGACTATTCAGCGGATGAGTGCTGTTACGGTTGTTTTGGATCATAGACCCTTACCTGTCAACCATAAATAATCAAATTTTTAACATCACAGTGATTTGATCATCAACTTGGTTGGCGACCTGACTGATTTTCTCATTATTCATATTGTGTGGTGTGTTGACTGTTTTATTGTAGGCCTGCAGCCTATATTGTCAAAAGATGTTATTAGTGTCCAGTGTGCATACATGTTTGTTGTTTAACTTGTTTGCGTTTATGTCTTCCAGGTGCGTCTCCCCCCAGAGGTGAACAGGATCTTGTACATCCGTAATCTGCCGTACAGGATAACCGCAGAAGAAATGTACGACATCTTTGGGAAATATGGTGCCATTCGCCAAATAAGAATGTAAGTATCCGTAGCCATTGCGACCGTATCTCATGATGTGCTGGTCAATTTACAGTTTTGTCGAGAAAAATTCTCTTCTTGTAAATTTGGCTAAAAAATAAGTCTGCTACGAAGTAGGTAGCAGTGCCTTACATGTGTTATTAGGTCAAAGACCTCTTCCGTCCTTATCAAGGGGAGTGCTAACCTTCTCTCCTTTTTAACAACACATTAGTGGTAAGGAACTCATGTCCTTTATATGTGTTGCAGTGTTGAATTCATTGTATTCATGGTTTGGAATCCTGATGGACGAAAAACTGTTTGCGTCAAGAACTTAGTAGTTCTGTGATATTTTGCAATGCAAGCCTACGTATCTGAACCCCAAGTGAATTCTAATTTTTTTAGTGTCCTTTAAATTTTGATATGATTTGAAATTCTATTTTTAATTACTGCTTTGTCATGTAAAGATGGATATTCTTTGCACAGTCAGGAGTGAGGAGAGGCTCCAGTGAAATTGACTTTGAAAGTATTTTCATCATGATATAGGCCTAAGTATTTACAGTATTGCTTTGAGTTTCTCACTGTTATTCTAACATACATACCACTCCTGTTTATAATTGATTGCAGAAAATAACTTCATTTTGAATCTCTTTTTAGGGGTGTAACTCCAGAGACAAAAGGCACTGCGTTTGTTGTTTATGAAGACATATTTGATGCCAAGAACGCTTGCGACCATCTCTCAGGTTTCAACGTCTGTAATAGATATCTGGTTGTACTCTACTACCAGTCGAATAAGGTGTGTATTCTTCTTGGTCGTTTAGTTTCGTGAGCATCTGTTGCTTGCAACTACGATTGCGCAACTATTGGGGTTATTGACGGAGTGACTTTGTATTCAGTCAGGGTTGAGAAGTCAGTCGCAAGCTTCTAAAGTTTCTCAGTCTGATTGAGTTTTGTTTGTCCTGATATGAGGAACCAGGTATGGGGAATCTTGGCTATGTGTCTTGTTCAAGGGACAAGGCAATTGAACTGAAGAGACTTATGAAAGGTCACAAGCAATTTGTCAGTGTTCGGTTTCACAGTCAAGATGTATGGATTATGATTTGGACCCCTTTTGGTTTTATCTTAGACCGGGCTAACCCTCAGTTCTAAATTTCTTCTTTCTCTTTGCAGGCCTTCAAAAAAATCGATACCGAGAAAAAGAAACAGGAATTAGACCAAATGAAAGCAAAATACGGACTCAGTACGCCAGAAAAACGGTGATCGAAACACATCTTGGAATTTCCTATTGGATTTTGTATTTGTACAGTAACAGACTTTAGAAACATCATGGATTATCCGGACCTCAGTTTTAGTGATGACATAAGCCGTGTTTCTACGTGTGCAGGAAATATGGAATGGGTTTGCTGTAAAATCAGTGTTTGAAACACATCATAAGAGTCACGAACACAGATCTTGTACCGTAAACCAGGGCGATAAGTTGTCAGGGATTTTAGCTACTTCATCTCTGTGTGTCAAGGTGGTTGTATGTTGTCCAAATATCACAATTTAGATGGTTTTTTTTCCAAATGGGGGGAGGGGAGTTTGAAGTCGATTCCAGTATCAGTCAGCTAAGGGGGCTCATGAAGGAAATTGATAGTGTTGTACGTAATTGTTGGCACATGTTCCAGTTTTGCACTTCTCAGAGTTTTGCAAGATGACATGACTTGACTTCATTATTCAAAAGTTGCATTCATTGCCATATTATGTGGGACAAAACATGTTCACCGATCTGAAAATTTTGGAAATAAATGTGTTCAAAATTACAACACTGTGTAACTGCTTTTTATTTCAAGTGACATGCCATATTTTATGGCATAGCATATTTTATGGTACTGCATAGCCATCAGAAGGGAGGAGCCTTGCATTGTGTTCTCTGGCCTATTGGGTACATTCATGCTGCCCATCTCGCCAGGGCAGGGTCATGTCCCATCTCTGCTGAGTGCAGACCGGCCAAATGCCTCATCCTTGAAGGCAGGGCTGTTCTATGAGCTGTCCATGATCCTGAAAACTGGACAATTGTACACCTGTCTATTATGAGGACGGGTCCATTGCAAGTACACATCCCAATGCAGCTGAAATGGAACGTTATTTCCATGACCAAGTTGAATTGACTACCTTAAATAACTAAGAAGATCGTCAATGGAATCTTCTTTCCAATATCAGAACAGGTTTACTTATTGTCCTTATGGTCCCATACTGCCAGTGCTGTATCGACTCTCATAGTTTGAAATAACTGAAGGCAGCATATTTCCCCAAAGTACATCATTGCTGGAGGACCAATTTCTTGTTAGAGCAGCAATTGAGGACCCCTATCATAGAGAGAGACCAATGGCACATCTCTGATGACTGTCCCTGAGGCACTGTACACTGTACACATTGAAGACAAGACAAAAAAGTCAACAACAGACCAGTAACTCTCAGTATAAATAATTGTATTTAACAAGGAAGTAATACACTTATCACATGGATAGATGGCCGTTCCTTACAAATAGAAAAGCAGTATAAAAATTACTCTCTGCTCTTGTTTACAAGGAGCATTCTAGGGAATTATGGCAAAAAGGACTGACCATCACAATTGTTGTCCACGCTCTCCTTTTCCCCAGGAAGCCGATGTTGTACTCATTTCTAATTCAAGTGGGGTATTGGCTGCCTGGGGGACGAGGGCATTCGCAACATTGGCTGCCACCAAGGTAGTAGCTGGCAGCACTGATGCCGAATTCTTGTCCGGTCTCGCTCTTGAAGAAATCTGGAAGATTGTGAAAAGGAGCAACTCACGAGACAGATCCAGAGGTCTAAGAGGACACCTCGGAAAGGTGTCAAGCAGCTGCCAAGGTGGTTTTACATTAAGTTTCAAAGATTTTTGGGAGGGGGGCATCCCAGTAGGCCATCCACCCCCTGGATACAAACTTATTCCTGAATAATCTATCCTCGATGCTTGGAACAAAGTACGTGAGCCACCACATGCATATCTATCAGTAGAAACAATTTATATGTACAAATCAATAAATATATGTTTTTACACTATTATTTCTGCAGCATCATTTTAAAACCCAGAACCTTTAACATCTAAAACATGACATAAATTTGGCAGGCATGCACACACATTCTTCAATGATACATATCAACATCTTATTACCAATTAGATAAAAAAATTATGTAAATCAGAATTTTTGATATAGGTTGAACATCGTCCCCAACTCCTACTCCAAGTTGACCTGGAAGACGTTTTTTAACTTTGTCGTAGAAAATCTAGAACTGACTTGAAGTGACGTGATACTTCTGGTGATTTAGCGTCATATGATGTGTGACCATGTCTTAATAACAAGTGAATGACGTAACGACTTAGAAAACTACACAAAAAGACGCACCACACACAGGGACATCGCTTTCGACTACAAGGTGGTCGTCTTTAGGAGCAGGCTGGGAAAAATTCCAGGCCAACAGATGGCATGGGAGTCAGGACGATGTGCAACCTTTGCATTATCAGAAATTTTACGTTTGAATTGATCACCATTAACAAATTGTAAATATCAATTTATTTCCATAAAGAAAACGTTTTCAAAAACTACTTAGTGCGTTGACTCTGTTGACACAGTTAACATGAATAATAGCTTTGCACCTCTTGAACTATAGGTCAGTCATCCTTTTCGATAGCTTCTCTACACAAGGACAAAATCAAACTCATGCTTCGGGTGGGTATTGGTAACTTAGGTTAACCAACAATAAAATAAAATAAAATAAAATATATAACGCAACTTTCTTCTGAGAAAGTAACTGCTCTATTAAGAAGAAGTCAGGTACCTACCCAATGTATTGGATGCCAGTTTACCAGGCATATATGGCCCACATTAGTCTTGATAAATGTGTATCTGGGTAGATTTAAATCTAGCTTATCATGAATTGTCAAATCTTCACTGATTTTAAAAAATCCAAACAAACCTAAAATTTTCAGCATGCAATAAGTACATTGTACGCATTGGTCATTGACTGACAAAAACCGTGAATTGCCAATTAGGAAGAAAGTCATCACTTTGTCTGGTACTGGAATTAGAAATTTGCAAATATTTCTAATTATCTCCAACAAATGGAAACTGATTTCGCAACAAGCACAAACGCAAAATAATACAATCGATAATATCACAAAGCTAAAATATGTTTAGTTGTACCTTGGGTGTTGCCAAAAATTTAAAATCCTTAAACAAAGACAAAAAACTAATAACAACGTTTGGCATGCAGAAGCAACATACACGATTACAAAACAATACATTTAACAGTTAAATTTCCGCATTTATTTAACACGTTTTCAAGTCAACAATGCCAGAAGTGTTTCAGCATCAAATTGGTAACAATTTTGTGCATACCAAACCTAATAACCTACTTCTATGAGGTCTTAATTCAATTGAGATTTGCACCATGACTTCCAATTGATTCTAAAGCCTAACTACATGCAAGAAATTAAAATTTTAAGACTTACATTTAGTTCTGTATCAAGTAGTCCTATATAAATGGCAATTCATTAATGACTTAAAATGCCAAATCTTGTGCAGGAAATCATGACCAACACATTGTATCCATAATCATCTCATTTTTTATCAGCAGTTGGTAAAATACCCAGCCAACATTTCTCGGTATCCCAAATATCTCTTAAATTCTTGGGTCCCATTTATGTAAAATCTAATAGAACAGTAAGAAATACATGATTGTAAGTATAATAGATATGACGAATTACAAAATAGAAAAGGAAGAGCTATTATACAACACACTTATAAAATAGAGTTTTTTACAACGCAACTTGTTGCAAGTGTAGCCTAGTAAACAACGGTAAGGTTTTGTTAGAGGTCACCAGATCCTGTACGAAAAAATGTAACTATAGAGAGTTGCTCTCTCTATCTCACAATGAAATGGGCCAACGGAAAATAAATGTCATGATATTGGAGCTTACAAGCACCGATTTCTCACAGACCTTATTCACTGCGTAATTCTGCACAGAATTTCATAGTAAGACATCCAGCATCAAGACAGAAGGCAAAAGATCAGAAAAACAGGAAGACAAGAGCATCACTGCAAAGACATGGGCCTCAAAAACAAAAGGTTTTAGTTGGTTGAGGTATAGCCTTCGAACAGCTGCCTCAACAGGCGAATTCCAATGACGATGTGCATTAGTCCAGAGGGAAATTTCGAACTGATGCACACCGACAATAAATCAGCAATTGTAAATTTGAAATACTTCAAACAATGGAAGCATGATGTTATGTTGACACCACTGATGAAGACGTTTTGTGAATTCGAAGAAAGATCCTCAAATTCTATGACAGTTATGAGTGAGATTCTTCTCCCGTTAGAATTTCTCCTTTGATGGTTCAATGACGATTTCATCGGGTGTAACAGCACTGTTGTCGTGCCCTCCGCTGTAAAGAAAAGAAGAAGTTATGAAATATTTCAACCAGGAACCGTGAATGTGAATACTTCAGGGTGAACAGTGGTATTTTGACTTACTCTGCTGGAGCATCCGCTGGGGCCGACGGCTGGGCCGGGGTTTGACCAGGATAGATAAATCCCTTTTGTTTAGGATAGAGGCCATCGGGGAATTGACCTTTATGTGCATTGCTGGTCATTGTCATGGGTTGGCCTGACATCTGAAGAAGATGAGAATAGTTTAAGATATAAAGAGTCTACTGGATCACAATCCAGCAAATAATGCAAAGTCATTTGGGTAAAAATCTTAGATCAAAGCTACTCATGATTTTTATGTTTCTCGGTCTTCAAGTACGGTCAGACTACTGAGGACACATTGAACTAAACTTAAAGGGAACCATCAAATACTAGTTTCTTTCTCTATAAATTTGTGGACCAACTGTTGTGGGATATGAATCCTACTCACCCGATCTTGGCTCCTCTTGAAAGCCATACAGAACACAACTATGATGATGATACCGACGGCCAGACCCAGGAATCCCAAACAGAGGAATGCAATACCAATGATACCTCCAACCCTGGAAACAAGTCAAACACATTAGCTTCCACAAGGGAGAGGGAACAGCCAACAGAGAAACAACCCAGGCATTACAAAAACATAAATTTTCAAGTGCCACGTATTTAGTGATTTTGGTCATTTATCATTCATCTACCGGTATATATATAAATTTATTCTACAGTATTTGAAGTGGTTGGGGGTGGGGGACATTAGTAACCAATTTCTCTTGGTACTGATTGGGATAGGTATAACCCACAATCGAGTACCGGTAGTAGAATGGGTAACAAAGTCAAACTACTTTGCTCATTGTTGTGTAACTGGGTCAAAACACATGCCTCCTAAAAAGTCACCCATACAAATCTATATTGGATGAAAACTCTGCAGTGCATGATGTTTGTATAGTGTTTTCACAGTCAGCCATGTTTGAGGGCAGAACAATGAATTGTCATGCCTGACTTAACTGAATCAAATGGTGTCATGGTCAGTTTGGCTTGCTTTCTTTTGTCTGTCCCTTGAAACCACTCTATAGATTCTATTCTCAAGAAGTTTCTGCACCCAAATAATATGATAAGTCCTGGTCTCTGCCTTTTGCAAACAAAACAAGTGAATCATGTGTGTTAAGAGTCAAGGGGAGCAAAGGCTAAATATAGGCCATAATGTCTAGACTGGTCGCTGTTACTGATAACCCAAGGGTTAAACCAACCCCAGAAGTAAAAAACAATTAATGCCAATTGATAATACTGGACTCATCAACTAAATGCAAATACAAATATTCTCTATTTTTGGTCAATATCTTCTAATGTAAACACAGAATTTATATCAATGTGCATTGGACATTTACAATCAATCAATAAAGAGAAGTGCTGCGATTGAAATGAAATATCATTGAATAAGGCCAGCTGGGACATGGAAAATATCATCAGTTCTGAGGGCGCGGTCATTCAATTCATGACAATGTGTTGGCTTTGAAAAGACTGATTTTTAAATGATATACTGAACTGAGCAAACTGAGCTTGCGGCCACTGCTCTTTTAAATGTCCATTCAGATAACCATTTCCTCCAGCATTGGTTTTACATGATTAAAGACTTCAGGCATGGCCACACAAGAAAGGTTGAAAGCAGTCATATATTGAATGACAAAGTCCATTGGGAAAGAACATCATGAAATGAACAGTTTTTCTCCTCCAATACAGCAACAGTTATGCCTCAACTGTGTTATTTAAGGCCTAGTACCTTGGAGTTCGGATTCAGCCTGACAAATATTTCATCACAAGGTCCTACTTTTGCTTGCCCAACATGTAGGAATCTCAGTTTGCTATTGCACCTCAATGCCGACCCACAGCCAGCTCATTCTTGGGATACTAGAAAACACCACTCCCCTTGTAAAACATGCATGATGTTTTCAGAAGAAGAAAAATATAACGCACCAATCGCTGTTATGGTCCCCAGGGATGTACTTGGCAAAGTAAACAAGTAACACTATTCCAATGATGAACAGCAATAAAGAGATTCCCATCCAGCCAATGCCACAATTCCGCACCCGCCATAGCTTCTTCTTCATCTTCTCGATTGGATTCAGGGTACCAAGGTTGCCCCCCTCCACCTCTGCAGTGCAGCAGCCCATTGTTGCAGTTCTCTACCACTTCGAAAGGCTAAATAATCTGAAGAAGAAGAAGGAGAATTATCTTAAAGAGGCTCTAGGTTGCCTTTGTGAAGAACTGTCCAATGATTAAATTCTTTATCATTTAGGGAGAACAAAAATGCACATTTCTAAAGTCGCCGGTGCAGAGACAATATCATGAAAACGTGGCCGGCCGGGTGACATCAAAACTCCATCCTGCATAACAAAGAACATGATTGGACCCTTCTTTCTTGGGTGTAATAGCCACAGGCCCAGTACACTTGTACACTACAGTCACAATTCCAAAGCCAAGACCCAGGGGCACAGGGCAAGGCCAAGGCCAAGCAAGGGAAGTCAACATTAACATATGGTCTGGTCTAGCAACAATACTCTTCAAGAGGACTAGTGATAAGCGAATATAACTAGAGAATTGAGAACTAAAACATTCCTTCCAGCATGTCCAGTGGCAGTGGCAGTGCATTGCTTGCGTGTAGCATGTGCACACACTTGGACTGTCATGATGACTGGTCTGATGTGTATGCGAAACCTGACAGTTGTCGAGTTGACACTTCATTCATAAACACTGGCTTCTTTTACACAACAGACGAGCTCCTGGATTTATTACTAATAGTAGATGATTCAAACTACACCAAAATCTGAAAAACGAAATACAGCATCACGAGGCATGACGAAAATGGAGGAAAAGATTCATAATTCGGATATATTTGCCAACAAACCTAGAGAAAATACTTCAAAATTCTTTGAAGGGCGGCACCATTTTAGAAATTGCCCGGATGAGCTGTGAATGGGGGCCGAGAATGAAAAGTGAAAAACAAAAACTTGCAAAAACTACTTTGGAAAGAAGCACAAAATTCATTTTTTGACGGATTTTTTTGCTGTGGGTCTTAACTTGAAATATCAAGTGACCTAGATACATCGAAAAACACCATACTTTATATCATCAAAACACCTATGTCAAAAATAGACGTTAGCCGAACCGGCTGCTGTAGGAGGAATGGCCCGGCGGTTGATGTTATATCCAATCCGCGTTAGCAGGTCATGTGATCCTTGAGATTTCGCGGGAAATGAAATTGTAAACAAACGCACGTGCGCAGTTCAAATGGTGAACAATTGCGGACTTGGTTTTCCCGGTGTTTTGAAAAGGGTTTCTTAAAGGGGGACTATGGGTAGGAGCTGGGGGTGAAATTGGTGGTATTCCTATTTGACGACTAATACGTGCAGTTAGTGGCTTTAGCCTTAGGGGAGGTGGCGTTTTGTATGTGTCTCGGTCAATATAGGATACTTCTCACTCACGTGTTTTGACCAGTAAATCAGGCTGTAAACCGATAATGAATAATGAAAAATGAAAAAAAGCCTCATCATCTTTTTAAATCTCTCGGACGGTAAACCGGATTAATCATTCGAATTCCCATGGCCTACGTTTCAGGTGCGTTGCAGGTCAATTGTCGATGCTGTCACCTATTAGTGAGGATAATAACTAGTAGTTCCGGCAAATGTGGAAAATATTGACGTTGTTTACTTCTTCGCACATTTTGTACACGTTGTTGTGAGTTATGGCGTTGTTGGATACCGGGGAATTTTAGAAAGTGCTCCAGATTTGTTGAAATATTTCCAGTTCACATTGTTTTGCTCCATCCAAAAGTTGTTGAAATTATCTTAAATAATGGCAGCGCAACAGAGAGTCCAAGCATACTTGGAAAAGCATAAGATCAGTGGTCTTTTTGAGGTATATTTGTACAGAAAACCAGGAAACCAAACTTGATTTTTTTAAAGTTATACAGGGTGCATCAAAAAAATGCAGCTGTTGACATTCCAAAAAGCAATATACCCAAGGATGGTCTCCGCTTTCCATATTATTCATCATTAAATGGCATGTGGCCCAGATTTTGGCCTTTGCCTTTATTGGATTGAGATGATACATAAATTTTGCCATCCTTGTTCCAGGAACTGATGGCCAAGGTGATAAACAATACACCGACTGATCCTCTGGTGTACCTCTGTACCCTCCTCGAGAGGAAAGTCGAGAAGCGTAAGATGACAGGATCGGCTGGGATCTCGGCAATGAGGAAGAGCGCCAGTGATATGGATGGGAGGATGAGAGGTACAGCTGGTGCGTGGGCTACAACGAGTGTAGGTAAGTCACAACCTAAGGGAACAATTATATAATAGTTTGGAATTGAAGGATTACCATTCAGACATAGTGAAAATCAGGAAAATCCTTGATCAGCCAACAACATCATCTGCAAGATTCGTCTTTGATTTTTTCCAACTTAGAGCTGCTTCACTGCCTCACTGATTTCACTATTTCTGTATTAAAATCATTCATAGTATCTCCATGATCTATAATTGTGTAACTATTGCATGTTTTATTGTAGTTATATTTTGTACTATATACATATCATCATACATCATAATTATCCAGATGGAAATTTTGATTGTGATAATTCCTGCCAGCTTACATTATTATTGTGTCAGTCAACTGTATTATTTGTATTACCTTTGGCCCCTAGAGGGCGTATTTGAGTAATAAAATTGAATTGAATTGAATTGTTTTAGTGCCAAGGAGCAGAGGCTGTGGGGAAAGCTGCAGTGGTAGGGATGGGAGAATTAGGGGTACAGCCGGGGCGATGGGTCACAACCAGGGTTCGTAGGTCATACTAGCCTGATTGAGAGGACTGTCATATCTCAAATTTATGACAATTTGGGTCGGGGGGGGGGGCAGTTTTATGTAATTCTATTTCATGCACCTGTTTTCAGATGGAGGCTTAGCTGTTGCCAAGGAGCGTGGCGTGACATATGAAAAGCCTTGGTTGTCCAGCACAAACACTAAGAGGGTACCAAGACCAAAGACAGCTGATGAAACTTCCAAGCCACGTAAGAACAAAGGTTCCCAAAAACTTTTGGCCGGGTCTATTTGGCAGCCACTCGCCGAACAGGCATCTTTTTTTGTCCTGTTTGGAGAGCCGCTTGCCAAACAGCACTAAAAAGCCACCCTGTTCGGCCAGCCGGGCTTGCCAAACGGGTAAAAAATCTTCCCTGTTTGGCGAGCTGGAGACTTTACTTTAATATTAATGAGTTCGGCTCTCCATTCAGGACAAGAAAAAGTCGCTGTTCGGTAAGCCGGGCTTGCCAAGTAGTCACTTCCAAAACTTTAATACCTCAGAATGGTGCGTCATGGTTTAGTGACAAGTTAGATTCATAATATGGACATTGTGGGTTCAAGTACCATGCATTGGCATCACTATAATCACAAACTTTAAAAAAACTTAAGTCAATTGTTGACAAAAGCTGGAAGAGGAAGAAGAGGTATGGTATGCACCCTATTTTCATCCTGTAAATAGGGCCTTTTTTGCTTGGTTAGGAGGAGGGTGTCAAGGACCCTGGTCTACAAGGATGCGGTGTTTCATAAAATGTGTTTTTCTCTTTCAGCTCGACGCTCTCGTTCTCCAGCTAAACAAGATTGGAACAACGATAAGAAAGTTGGCGCCAAGGATTTTGACGAGATGTTTGCACAAACACAGACTCACCCGCGGAGGTCCGGGTCGCCCACGAAGACGGGGACAGAGAAGCTGTGGAGGAGCCCGTCGTATGAGGTGAGTCCGCATACACAATGGAGAGGTACATTAAGGAGGTCAGTGGCTGGGGCACCAGATTCATAATCACGAGGTCTTGTCAAAAATCACCTAGACTAAGCACAGACAATTTGCAGTATTTTTTAATCCTTTCCATTGAAGCATGAACTTAACTACAAGAGCCATGGATACACTGGACCCCGTCATATTGGGACAGCGAGTGACTTGGATGCCGAGCTGAGTATCTCAAGTGGCAAACCGGTCAGAGAGAAGCCGAGAACTAGTGCAACAGTTGCGTAAGTAAAACGTTATAAAAAATTTGTTTTTGATGACATAGGATGGGACAATAACATATCTTGGTCCTTATTATGAAGTTTCATACTTCCAGAGTAAAGTGTGGCTGCCCTTTATATACCAGTAGGCCTACACCTTCCAATTCCCAGCACTCACTTTTATTCTTCTTAACTTAGGACCATCAAACAGAAAGGAGCGAAATCGAATGCGATGAAACATCGTCAAGAACTCCAAAGGTACCTGCAAGCTCAGAAAAAACAGGAGGATTCTGGTATTGAAGACAGCCATTCATACGAGGGAGAAGATGACGGCCTCGATGTTTGGGGTAAGATTTGGATTCTGGGGAATTTCATTTTCCTGAGACATGGGAGAACCCACTTCATATCAAGCAACAAAAGGAGGTCAAGGTTGTTGGCCTGGAGCCAGCCTAAAAAAACCTGCAATGCTTATCACAGATTTTATTCTTCTTCAACAGAAAACCTGGATGACTTGAAGAGTGAGGGTGTGACAAACATCAAGGGCTCCGGCATCAAGATCAAGGTAACTATAGCAATGTCTTTCATCTGTGAGTGTGATGCTAAATACCAGCTTTCAGCATTGTTAGATGCTTAGTCCTCATGTGGACGCTCTGGTTACACGCAAGCGCTAACTAGATGAAACTCATTCACCCGTATTGTATCTAAAGGCTATACAAATTTGTCCTGAATCAAGAAAAAATAGATTCTAAAAAAAAATTACCTACTGTTTTTTGAAGATATTTGACAACATGTTGCAGAGACGAATTATTCCACTGTATTTTTGTACAAAACATTTAATTTTCAGTCACTGCAATTATCACAAAGACAAGGAAATAAGGTTTGAAACATTGAAATTGTAGAACTGCCCTTTCAAACTTCTAACTAACACTGTCACAGGAACACATGCTTTATTTTACGGCACTCACTGAATCATACTGAAAGCAAAGATGAGTTTGTGAAAAAATGACGTTACTTGGGGGGTACTTCTAAAGCTGGGCATATTGTACCGGTAGATCCTACCAGTAAGTGATGACTCATTCAGGTAGCCTTCTAATGTATCTTTGAATAGTGCATTATCTGATTCACGAGGAGAACGTCTACCTGTGGAGCTGAAGGAGAGAATGATAGGTGATCGGTCCACAGTCTCCTTTTACAGTAGAGACCAAGCTTTACTGTGAAGTCAGTTCTGTCTACCTTTGTGGTATGGTATGACAAATGTGTGGTATGAAACCTGATTTTTTTCACAAAAGTCAGTCCAGATATCTGTGTGAATTCTGTTTCCCATAACTTCTGTTTTCAGTATTTGTTAACCATTTTTCTCTCAGTTGAACAACTATTTTTGTTTATAAACTTGCAGAGGATTCTTCCCTACCCCTTAAACCTTGGCCAACTTTAAACCTTGGTTGTAGCGTCCGTCGTTTGTATCCGTTTAACCCAGGCCGGCATGTCTGAGGTCTATACAGTGCCCATTTCCCTAACCTTTTGAAGAATCAAATTTGAGTTAGAATGTCGCAGAATATGAGTTTTTGTCACTGATGTCATGTCTGAATTGTTATGTTGTAGGCACTGCCCGCCAGATCTGGAGACCCCGTCGTACGAGTTGCTATCTGCGGACGCTGCGCCAAGTAAGTTTTATTTCACAAATTTTCTGTACCAGTCATTTACCGTAGATGCTTTAAACAGTCGTCCTTTAACATTATATCTTTTGTACATTGAAGGCAAAATATCATTCCTTCTGCCTTTTCAGGATAATGACGTCTGCTGAGCCTATCTCTTACGACGGTGCCACCGAAAGTGGCTCCAAGTTTGGTGAGCTGCCCCAGTACAGCTCGATTGAGACTCAGCGATCAGTCCAGTTCTCTAATGTGGAGGATGAGGATTTCGAGAGCGTCTCCCAGGTGTCTGGGCCAGTAAGTGTTTTGATTTGCCAAAAATAGGCCTCAGTAGTGTTGCTTATCTGTCTACCAATACTGCATCGTTGAACTTTATATTCGGTATGCATTCACACACTTGGACATCTTCAATTTCAAGTTCAATTTTCAAATTTTGAACAGGTTGTAGGCCTTTAAGAGGAGCTGTGCAGCTATGGTGTGTCTCAGAGATGTTTCCAAATCTTTCTTCATTTTAATTTCTGAAACACACTCTCTTGACTTTTCAGCGTCGTCCTGTTTGGCAAGACTCTGATGGTATGTTTAACCCACTCATTGTAATGATCACCCATGTCTGTAGGTAGATGTTGCACAGTAGAAACTCTCTGCCAAGGGCTACTTTGGGACTGCCCGATGCTGTCCTTAAGAGAGGTGTCCTGATTGCAGAGGTCAATTGCAGTGGAAATAACCAATCTGGGCCGAGATGCAGTATCCATAATAGAGAGGTGTCTGCTTGAGGAGGTTCTGCTGTAGTTGTGTTACCTTCAGTTTGACATATCCTGAATATTTTAACCAATAACCTGATCTTAGATTAGACCTTCTCTGCCTTAACAAACAATTGACAACTATTGATTTATTTGCTCTAGCGCCTCATTTGCATAACGCCTTCCTTCTTCTTGCACCAAGGACTCTCCGACTCCAGTGTTGATTCTGCCGACTTCCATGGCAATAACGTCCTCAACCTTCGCAACCTTAACATCATCCAATCTACAGGTAGCTTATACTGGGCGTCCAAGTCAAAATGCAACAATTGATTTTGCTTAGTACATCTTTTCTATATAAAAAACCTGTGCCGTACCATTTACCTTCTGAAAATATCTGTAAGTGATGAAGAAAACAATGTTCCCAAATTGTTGCATTTTTATTTCGACACCCTGTATATGGGATTCACGCGGAGACTCAATGCACTAATCCTTACTAATCGATGCACATCTCTTTAGTTCAAACACATAACAAGACGTTTATCTACTTTTGAATCAATTGTTTAGTGAGGGTTCTGAAAGGGTATTTCTTCAGGAATATGATAGCTTTAGAATAAGGAACGTTGTAAGAATGAGCAGGAACAAAAATTTAAAGCAAAAATTCTGACTTTGGTATTCTTACAGTTGAGACAACCACACCCCGAAAGGGTGTCTCGATGTTCGAATCACATGGCACTCCAAATAAAGGTAGACCGATGTACAGCCGAGCAGATGTCCGCGACTCGATGCAGTCTCTTGGGCAGTCGTCTGCAGCAGGTGGTGGAGGTCAGATCGATCTGAATGCTACGGCACCTGCCGCCATCCTGGCCCCCCAGGTTGGTGGTGATACGCCCAGGACTGTGGACACCAGCCACACCCCTGTACCAAACTGGCAGAGGACCATGTCTGAAGATGTAAGTCATTACTGATCTACTTGACTTTGCCCTATTTCGGAGATCGGTTGTATCATGGTCAGACATTGGGTTCATAACCAGGATGACATGGGTTCAAACTCTATTTCATTCATACTGTTTGATCACTGTGCCCGTGAGCTTCTCCCTAGAGTGTAATCTTTGGTCCACTCTGGCATTGGTACTTGGGTGCAGAGCATCTCAGTTTTACGCCTCAGTCATTTGACGGACTGCCATGCAGCCATATTTTTTTAACTCCCCAGTATTTGGAATCATAATGCAAGTTCCCTTGATTTCAGCTTGACGAAAGGAATGTGGAAAGCCCTGAATTACTGGCACAAAAAGGGAGATCCTGGGCAATACCTGAGGATTCGGAGATATCCGATATGGAGTGGGACAGGAGAAAGGGGGCTGGACAGAAGGGGCGCCAAGCAGGTCAGCATCTAAGTCTTTTCCTACTTCTTCAACTATTGTGACTGCGTAGGAGTAGCCGATCACAAGCTAAAGATCATCTCATTGCGATGTGGACTCTTTTACTTGGCCTGGCACAGGCATCGTAAGGACCAGAGTTGAGAAGCTTTACCAGCTAGGGCCTCGAGAGAAGCAACAGGTCACACAATATGAAATAAATACTGATGTAAATTTTCCTTTTTCTGATCTTTTCAGGTGGGCAGTACTGATCATTGCTCCAGCAGCTGTTAGTTAGTTCTAGACCATGTAGATGATGATGTAGCCAAAGGTCGTATTGAAAACGAGACTGACGTATTGTCAATAGGCTTCTGTACTGTAGATTTCGCCAAAGCTTTTGTTCTTATTACTAACTAAACCCACCATGCTTAAAGTTATTCTGGATGCGATTCTGGATGAGTCTTTGCTCTACCTCTAAGACCACTGGAGTGGCGGAGTGACCCGATTGATACAAAAGCCAATGTTGTCTTGGAGTGATGCCAGGCGCCCAAGAAGTGCAATGACTTAACAGTGCCCATCATCCTTGAGTAGTAATGTACTTTGCCCGTAATGTACTTTGCCCATCACCCGGATGTACCACTGTAATGTACCAGGTGGTGTGTACACCTATGTTATATATTTTGTATTGTATTGTATCTTTACATATTCAATATGAACACGTATCAAAATCCATCCATTTTTCATTGGAGAGAAAAAAACATTCCAAAAATACACAATGTTGTTCCTACAAGAGAATAGGTGAGATTCGTCTTTTAGGTTTTTTAGAGGAAAGTAGTTTATAGTTACTTATAAGTTTCAAGGACAAATGTAGATGAGAAGAAAGCGTACATATCAGTAGATCTTTATTTAATAAATATATTTATACAAAGTGAAGTTAATTTGTAGTTTTTTGGCCACAGTGAGGGGAGTTGTCACTTTGTCTCCATTGTAGCTGTGGTATAGCTATCCCTTCATCTCGGACATAGCGAGGGGAGTTGTGACGTTGTCTCTGTTAGCTGTGGTAGCTATCCCTTCATCTCGGACATAGCGAGGGGAGTTGTGACACTGTCTCTGTTAGCTGTGGTAGCTATCCCTTCATCTCGGACATAGCGAGGGGAGTTGTGACACTGTCTCTGTTAGCTGGGTAGCTATCCCTTCATCTCGGACATAGCGAGGGGAGTTGTGACACTGTCTCTGTTAGCTGTGGTAGCTATCCCTTCATCTCGGACATAGCGAGGGGAGTTGTGACACTGTCTCTGTTAGCTGTGGTAGCTATCCCTTCATCTCGGACATAGCGAGGGGAGTTGTGACATTGTCTCTATTAGCTGTGGTAGCTATCCCTTCATCTCGGACATAGCGAGGGGAGTTGTGACACTGTCTCTGTTAGCTGTGGTAGCTATACCTTCATCTCAGACATAGCGAGGGGAGTTGTGACGTTGTCTCTGTTAGCTGTGGTAGCTATCCCTTCATCTCGGACATAGCGAGGGGAGTTGTGACATTGTCTCTGTTAGCTGTGGTAGCTATCCCTACATCTCGGACATAGCGAGGGGAGTTGTGACATTGTCTCTATTAGCTGTGGTAGCTATCCCTTCATCTCGGACATAGCGAGGGGAGTTGTGACACTGTCTCTGTTAGCTGTGGTAGCTATCCCTTCATCTCGGACATAGCGAGGGGAGTTGTGACATTGTCTCTGTTAGCTGTGGTAGCTATCCCTACATCTCGGACATAGCGAGGGGAGTTGTGACATTGTCTCTATTAGCTGTGGTAGCTATCCCTTCATCTCGGACATAGCGAGGGGAGTTGTGACATTGTCTCTGTTAGCTGTGGTAGCTATCCCTACATCTCGGACATAGCGAGGGGAGTTGTGACATTGTCTCTATTAGCTGTGGTAGCTATCCCTTCATCTCAGACATAGCGAGGGGAGTTGTGACGTTGTCTCTGTTAGCTGTGGTAGCTATCCCTTCATCTCGGACATAGCGAGGGGAGTTGTGACGTTGTCTCTGTTAGCTGGGTAGCTATCCCTTCATCTCGGACATAGCGAGGGGAGTTGTGACACTGTCTCTGTTAGCTGTGGTAGCTATCCCTTCATCTCGGACATAGCGTGGGAGTTGTGACATTGTCTCTGTTAGCTGTGGTAGCTATCCCTTCATCTCGGACATAGCGAGGGGAGTTGTGACACTGTCTCTGTTAGCTGTGGTAGCTATCCCTTCATCTCGGACATAGCGAGGGGAGTTGTGACATTGTCTCTGTTAGCTGTGGTAGCTATCCCTTCATCTCGGACATAGCGAGGGGAGTTGTGACATTGTCTCTGTTAGCTGTGGTAGCTATCCCTTCATCTCGGACATAGCGAGGGGAGTTGTGACATTGTCTCTGTTAGCTGTGGTAGCTATCCCTTCATCTCGGACATAGCGAGGGGAGTTGTGACATTGTCTCTGCTGCGGCAGTTATTTATGCCTTAGACGATCAGGTTGACGAAATGGACGGCAAAGAGATTTATTAAGAAGCTGGAGTGAGATGTGCATGAAGGCTCTGGCACTCTTCTCCATAGCCAATCATCTCGAACTGTCCATTCTGTCATTCACCAAGCCAGGATGGGACATCTTCCTCTTCCTCGGGCGACAGGACGAGGCCGGTCCCCGGCCGGCGCTCCCTCGGCGTCCTCATTCCTGTGTGCAATAGTTATCTACAATGGAGAAAATAAAACGCTCTCGCTATGGCCGAGACAGTCTGATAGCTGCCTCAACTGCAGAAGAGACAAATTCACCACGAAGACATATCTGCCACACCAGCTAAACCAGAGACATAGTCACAACTCCCGGCTCGCTTTGGCCAAGTTGATCATTTACCAATCTTGACCACTAGGCGCTGATTTCCTTCCTCTTTAGGCGGACAACATTTCCTAATCTTGACACTAGAGGCGCTGATTTCGTTCCTACGCGCACTTGACGAGTTTGACCTACAGGCCGCCTCAGCGCCACTACGCGTGGTCTAATTGATAAGGCTTGACACAGCTTGGTCGAACCTCCATTCCAGTTGATCATAGTGGGAGTCAAAGGAAAAAACAACACAGATACCACCACAAAGATATATTGACATTAGAACACGTGTCATAATATAAACAATTGAAATATGAGGAGTATCATTAATCATCTTTAGGGACCTCATAGTTCTAGATACCGAAAGTAATACCATGTGTTTTTTCTAGACCCATGACACTTATCACGCAACCTTATCTTAAGATAAGTGAAACATTTCTTCGTGTATCATCTGATTTACCTATTAGTTCACATCACTTTTTGGGAAAGCCTGTTCCCCCTTGTGGGTTATTAAAGCAAACAGGTTCAAAAGATCTGATGAGTAAAATATCTTAAAGATATTCTTGCAATTGAATATCTTTCGTAGTTTTTTGGCAATAGCAAGTTCGTCGCCGGTGTAGCTGAGGTCTTCCCCAACGGTTTGATGGTTAAGTAATACTCCTAGCTCCTGTGCAGTCCATTTCGTCGTTCTGATCGGCGTCTTTCCATCGTGGGACCGGGTGACAGGACGAGGCCGGTCCACTGCCTCAAGAGTGTATGATCAAGTGGGCTTTGACGTCATCACACAACCCTTTCTTCTATCCCAAATGCTCGCCAGGTGACAACACTCCCGAGGCAGGCCATTCGCCATCCTATTTGATGAATGCAGTAAATGAACAAAAATCTTTACGATTATCGCAGCTTTTGCATTTCAATGCTCAATGTACCAAACTTTGATGTTTGGGTACTCAAATCCATTTCCATGTGGTTTGTAGAAAAAATGCAGAGGTAATATGAAGTTAAGAATCCAATAGTCCCCAAAAGCCGACTTAAAGTTTTCATACTGCGTTCTTGAGTTTGTGAGATGTATGTTTTTTTCGTGCTCAAAAGTAGTGATACCTCGTCTTACGATTTTGATGTGATCTTGGAAAAAGTACAAACTAATGGGACAGAACCAAACTAGAGAATAAACAAGGGCGAAAACTATTAGGTAATACAGTCCGGTGTATCCTAGCAACCAACGAAAACATGTGACCGGAAATATGAGATCCCACCATGACGTCATGGGTATGACATCAATGTAGAGTAACGCTGCAGCGTGCATTGTTGAGTAAACTGTTGCAAGACAACTCCACAATGAAAAGACAATGAAGTGGCGTTGGTTGTGAAGAGCGATGCAGGTTCCCGAAAAGTAGCAATGGTGATCTCTCTTCAGGGAGCATTTGTCGCAGACAGGACAGTGCGCAACGCGAGGAGGTCTCTCAATTTTGCATTTGTCACATGGTCTCCAAGACCAATACGCATATTTTCTGGGATTCTTCGACCCTGTTCCCATGGAGACAGTTTCTTTCTTTTTGTTTGCAAAGAGATGCGAAATGTGGCGCTTCACGGCGCCCCGGTTTACGGAGTCAGATTTTCTATCCACCGTGTCGTCTGCTCCTGATCCATTTTGGTTCCTTTGATCTTTGGCGCCAAATTTCATGCCACGTGCAGTCATCTTTTCCATGATTTCATCTTCTGACACATTGAATTTTAAATGCTTACATTTCTCGGCAGTTTCCCAGGTGAAATCTGACGTCACAAAACGAAGACAAAACCAGTTGATCATCATTTCAATGAATGCGACGTAGGCAAAAACCTGATGGCAGAAGATGAAACTTCTACTCCAACCCTCGTAAATAATGAACAAACTTTGATGCGTTCCTATCAAGAAGCACCCGGTGACAGTCACAAGGTACCAGAGTGGGGCCAGTCGCACAAGGAACGCCTGCGCATTCGTCTCCGCTTGTCCCGACGTTTTGTGCGCCTCCCATTTTTCCATCAACGTCAAGGGTTTTGCGCCCTTTTTCGGCATTGTCGAAGTCATGCGCATTTGGTGTTTTTGAACCATCTTCGGTATGCGATCGTCATAGGTGTCCCAACAGACTGACAGATTACCTCGAAAGATCTCCCTTAAGATCTGAAATTAAAGGAATGATGATAAGTCACAAGCCGAATTCCATCGCTTGGATATGAATGATCGGGTGAGTTCGCATCGAGACCTCTCTCAGACCACCTGGACGCGACGGGGCAGTGCCGAATTTACAGTATACGCTGACTGCGTGATAGCTCCCTTCGTGATTTATTCAAAAGCTTATCATGATTAATGCATCTTATCACTATTGCCTCTGTCTTTATTAGAGAAACTGGACGATCGATGACAAGGTATCGATTTCTATCTACAGCAAGTAATGACTGACTAAAGCGTCATTCTGCTTATCTCCACACTGAACTTCCAGCGGTATTACCTCGGTTACCGAGATGCGCCCGGCCAGCAGTTCAGCTTGCAGATTCTGGGGGAACTGAAAATTATCATATTTCACTTACCTTTTAAATTTCCCGTCTGTATCTTTTGATTTATCTAATTCCTCGTATAGCATACCCTCAACGCGTCCTAGCGGGTTTAGGTCCTGCAAAATTTCATGTCGGTCTGATCCGTCCCTTTCCCGCACTAAACCTTTACAAATTGTACGTTGTCGGCACTTGATATGTTTACTGGTATGTATAGACGCTATTTTCACAAAAAGGAAAAACATAAGATTATGTAATACCACTGCATTCAATGCTTGTTTTACCTGTTGTTGACACAAGTTCTCCCGACTTGCCCGAGCAGACGACAAAGCAATTAGGAAAAGTACGGTGGCTCATTTCTCTCAGATAATTGATAATTCGTTGGATATGGCAGCGACGTTGGGCCAACATTCCCGGCCTCCGTACAAATATGGTGCGGTGTCGCCATGGTAACAAACATAGTTGTTTACCACGCCAATCATAGATGGCAGCAGGTGTTAGCAGAGCAAGCATGTCCAAGAAAAATACTTTGTAAAAACTTTCTCGAAGAATCAATTTCACAAAATATCTATTCGCAACTCAGGTAGGATTGTTTGCATGTAATTCCCAAAGCTGTCTTTTGCGTTTTTTACATCTAACATACATGCAGAATTACATTTCTCTTATGAGAATCCATTGTTGTATTTTTTTGTCATGCAATACAATGTATAGTATGCTTCTACAATATACATTGGTTGTGTTCAATAACCATTCGTGATTAGCATCAATTATCAACTGTGCTGGTTAGTCTCCACGTACAGGTGTATGTTCATTAGAGATAGATTGTTTGCGAATGTCGGTAGGCCAAGAGTGCTGAAGGCTTTTAGTCTTGCAAGTTACATGAATTTTGCTTTTCTACAAGTTCAAACAACAATTTTTCCCTTGAGCAAGACACTTGACTTTAATTTTTGCTCCATTTTCAGACGCTAGATGACAAAACTTTCATCCAATGGGAGATTCTGTTGAGAGAAGGAGGTTGGATGAGGAGTGGGAGAAAAAGTCACTTGTGGAAAAATGGAGCGACACCTATCGTGGCAGACGGCAATCAAAACGCACCGCTCAAAGGTCATACTATGCCTGCTCTTTCTTGGGCTGGTACGGAATTCTAACGGAATTATATACGACATTGAAGTACCTTATCCCATTTGATTATGCAGGTTACTCAGATTGCACCATCTATTTGAGGAATATCTTAGCGTGTTTTATTTTCGTGAATTGCATTGCTAATTGGATATGTTTGCAACTCTATAACACGTTTCATGAAAAAACTGCAGATCGGCCAAAACGTGAGGAAAAACCCAACATGATTTATGCAACAATTCAAGATAAGTTGAACTGTTTGCAATACCAGAATGGTCATAAAAGTCATATGAACGGGTTCGGAAATTCAAAAACTAAGAATGGTTATGGAAAATCTAAAAGTGCTCTGGAAATTGGTGTTGGTGGTCAATCTGATGAGATGAGTAAGCCACATCCGTCTATAGACTGGCGTTATTGTGACATATGTGAGATGCCGCAACCCCCACGCTGCCACCATTGTAATTTGTGTGAAAAATGCGTCCTCAAACGTGACCACCATTGTTACATCGCTGGACGCTGCGTCGGATACTACAACCAACGCTATTTTGTCATGCTAGTCTTCTTTGCTAGCGTTGTTTGTATACAAACGCTAACATCGACTCATCGCTACCTCCAAGTTCATTTCACCGCAAAAAACTACTGGGATTACTTCCTACCCATTACATTCGTCAACTGGTGGAATGGAGAAATCCAGGGACATATTTTCATAATGATTTCACATTTCTACGTTTTTTCTTGGTCAGGATTCATGTGTATTGGTTTCTTTATCGGGCAAATCTATTTCATTTTTCTTGGAAAGACAATGTTTGAGGCGCAAAAATTGGACGATTTAGTCTGCACTGCGCCTGTTTCGAAAAAATTTCGATCTGTTTTTGGACATTTTTGGTTGTTGAATTTCATCTTTCCTGCCCAGTTGGTTTATAAGCAAGAATCGGACGGGATGACGTGGAATGATTTGAAGCTAGTCCCCAAGAATAAAAAGCCAGGGAAACATGTCAAAAGTTATAGGGACAGGGTGTGAATGATGTGCTAAAGTGGTTATTGGTATTTCAGTTGCCTCCTAGTTCTGGAGACCGTCAGTGTCCTTGGACTCGAGTCAGATGCTGTCCTAGCTTAGGGGTCTGAAATCAGGGCCTACTGTATCAACACCAGGTGATCAAAAAACAGTTGGCTGCCGGTCAGTCTCTCCATAATTGTCAGTTTAGCAATTCTAACAAAAATTACACTTTGTATAAAATATGGCATTTGTGATTTTAGAGAGGATGGACACCTGTCTCTAATCTTACGTAATATCAATTATGCCATGCTGGATCTGCATGGCCTGTGTGTAAGCAAGCCAGCACCATACATGAATTCTAGTTAATATGGTATGATACCAGCATTGCCCCTTCCAGAGAATATGCAATATTCACCCGTCTCTAATGCTATTGCATCCATTCCACTTCAGAACAACCATTTCCACTTAGCACAATCGAATTCACCAGCGCCACTTTCAAAATAAAAGATTTATTCCATTTACACATTAGAAAGAATTGATTTATGATGTTTCTGGGTATGTTGTTCTTGCATGTTGTATAATACATGCTGTCTTACATGTCTTCCTGTGGTTTAGTCAAATCTAAATGCGTATTCTTTCCCATGGCTGGTCTTTTCAGCTTCGGTAGTCAGTATCTGGGATTAAATATCAAGTTGAGAACATCATATGTCTACTTTTCACCAATCTCAGTATTTCATTTCTTAGTACTAAGTTAATGTTAAGGTTATAGGTAAATTAAATCGATCTTTTTGAGCACACCTTGCATTTTCTTCTTATATTCTACAAACATGGGAGAAATGATAGGCGGACCCCACCGCCCAGCACACAGAGACGACCCTTTTAGAGATGAAGTCCTTGCAGCTGTCATGACTTTGCAAATCATGTCTCATGGAAAAGTACATAAGGCGATATGACAAATGAGGGATGACATACCACACAAGCAGAAATGTTCTTTCTTTCAACTTTTATTGTACAAAATATGGTCTTACATGTGCTAATATTGCATGAAGCTGCACTTGTCTTTTTCCTTCAATACCCGCAGTCTTTCTACTTTTAAATAACAAGAAAATTATATAGACTTGGGACACATACGAACATCCATACATGGGTCATCTAACCTAGACTTGTAATTTGAATGGCTGATATCGTGGGCCTCCCTAACCATTGTTAAAACTCCAAAGAAAGGTCCAGATCTCAACAAAAACAGCCATGAATTTTTCACCATTAATCAACCTCCTTGACAACTCTGTCACGTACAATAAACTCCTTGAAGTCTTTCTGCTATAAATGTGTCCAGATGTCATTGATTTCAACTGAACTCAAGAACGGACCTCCAAGTTGTGAAATCAGGGGGGGGGGGGGCAGTAATAAAAAGCCATCTCATTCACAGGACACTTGCAAACAACTCTGCCATCAGTTTGACTTCAGAACTTTTCCTCTGTACAGGAAAACAACTGGAATCCAATCCTGGGATACAACTCTTAATGAGGAATACCAATGAGGCACACTTTATGAAAGTGTCTCAACACAACAGAACAAGGAATGAAGACAAGGACACAAGATTTAGAGTAGAAAGACGTTTAACTTGACGTACTATGTTTGTACATAAATTTACATAGAACTTGGCAGTACTTTACATACAGGGGTGCCAAAGACACCAAATATAAAACCAAACACGCTTAAGTATCTCGTTCAGGTTCAGTAGGGTGCAAAATCCACTACTTGCTGCTGTAAAATCAGCCAGGTGCCACTATGACTTTCCAGAATGATTCAAACATTTCATTACTAAGTGACAGCTGCCCTCTTGGGTGTCATTACAGCTCCTGATCGATTTTACAGCATACATGTGTCAATCTGCTGACTACAACAAGGAAGCCAGGAAAAATCTCCCTCTCCCTCAGACTTTGAAAGTTCAGGAAGCCATCTCTACAACCTCTGCTTATATTTCAGAGCTCTCTCTTGAGATAGCCCAGTTACATCATTTGACATAAATTTCATCACCCCAACATTGGGACTGTAGTCAATGACCAAATGCCCCCAAAATGTGAATGACAAATGACATGTTATTTACAATCTGAAATCATGAAATGTACAGTTTATGATTTTGAAAATGTTCGTAAGTATGACCAACTATCAACAACGCATTATTTTTATGAAATTTTGGGATGAAAGTCTGAAAATACTTTTATTAGACAGAGCTACAAGTACACATTTGTTCGAAAATGTCCTATCAACCAACTCAAAAACACAGAAACATCAGTAAAATCTAGAAATACCACAGAATACATGTCATTTTATTGTACAATGTAATATAAATATGATCTTTTTTCGATAATAGATACAACATTTGCTGAAAGTTTGGGACAAAACATTATTTTTTCTGAAAATGAAATATTTTAAAAAGATTTTTCAATATTCTGTTATTACGATAAACGTTTTAACCCCATTACGACAACCCACAGAAAGTGACCGTTTTAATGAGTCGACAACAACAAAAATTTGAATAATGACGTCTGGTGAGCTCAACCTTATTTTTCGTCTTTCCCCCAATATTTGAGTTGAACAAATTCTCCAAAATTGGTAACACTGAATATGAATTTTAATCAAATACAATTTAAACCATCACAATATTTTAAAAGTTGAACAACATCATCTGTACTGATGATGTCAAAATGTTACCTTCCAACACTTTCTAAACAAGTATGTCTGTGAGAAATAACTGATTTCTTCCAATAACACCATATGAAATATTGATAATCTTTCTGGCAGTGACATGAGGGCTGCAAAATTACACAACAGGTGATTGTCACTTGGCCTTCAATGCGACTAGCCCAAGTTTTCTCCTCTTAGCGTAATGCACTTTTGACAAAAACAGAACGTGACCTCCACTTATTATTTGTCACATCCTGCACAAATAAAAGACAATAGCTCATGAACTGAGACCACACAACTAAGTTGAATAGAAATCAATGCATGCAGCGTTTTCATAATAATTAAAATATCTGCAGGAAAAGGGAAAAATTTAACAATTACAGAAATGAGATGGAGATATTTAAAACAAAAACTGAGTGACAAGTTCTTGATGATAATGTGGGTCTCTGAATCGACCCCTCGACTCCATCAGCGACAAGTCAGCTATTTCAAGAGATTCAAATTGATTTCACAGCTCTATCCCACAACAGAACAATCACCATCCGTAAGCTCAAGGACAAATTTCTAAAGTATGAGAATAGAGACTTCATTTTTCATATCATTTTCTTATTATTGCACAGAATCTCCAACACACAGAGAAGAATGGTCAGTCAAAAAATCAATGACTAAAAAATCGACATATAAAACAATAGGTAATGAACAAACAGTGCAGTTGTGCGAGGCCTCTACGTATATGGTTTTCTTAAGTCCTCGTCTACGCATAATTTAGAAGACAGCAGAACCCATGTTGTCGTCCCACCCTTCCCCAATGTGACAACACTCCCGAGACACCCTGGGTACATGTGCCTGTCCCCATTTTCTAGGGGAAAAGGAATATCTAGCTCGAGGCTTAGTCCTCAACAGATAAGTACTGATCTTTACAATTGCGCTTCACAGACACGGAGATAGGTGTCTTCTCATTTCAACAATTCTCTTTCAGGAATCCAAAGATGAAATGGTAATAACACCTACCTAATGTACCCA